>NW_008705579.1:135930-254879 GCF_000186865.1 Aureococcus anophagefferens
GCGTCGCCGAACCCCGGGAGCTGCCTCGAGGAGGGCAGCGCCGTGACGGCCTGCGGCGACGGGCTCATCGCGAAGCTGAAGAGCTCGTGCTCGCCGGAGTTCGAGGCCTTCCGCGCGTGCCTCGCGGACACGAACAACGCCTTCGACAAATGCAAGGCGCAAAAGGAGGCGCTCTACGCGGCGTTCAATTTCAAACCATGATGCGGCGCCGCGGCGCCGCCCGCTCCGCGGGGCGGCCGCGTCCTCGACCCGCGGCCGCCCCGGCGCGGCGCCGCCCGCGGCGGCCGCGGGCGGCGCGCCGTCGCTGCGCGCGGCGGGCGCGAGCCGCGTCGACGGCGCGCGCGCGCGCGCGGCGCCCGCGCGCCGCTCTCGTAAAAAAACCTAGGTCTTAGTCGTCGTCCTCGAGTCGCGCGCGACGACCTCGCCGCGGTTCGTCGCGGCCCAGGTCCGCGCCGTGACGCGGGCGAGCGTCGCGAGGCTCGCGTCGCCGTCGGCGGCGACGTCGCCGGCGACGAGGCAGCGCGCGAGGTCGAGCTCGCCGCCTTCCGCCGCCTGGGCAGCAAAAGGGTGATTCAACGTCGCTTCAACGTGAGTGTTCCGCGCGCGCGCGTTCCGGGAAAAGCATCCACGCTTCGAGGCCGTTCCGAGAGATGATCGCTCGTCCAAAAATCAGCCAAAACGAGTGGAAAACGGCCGAGATATGAGCCTTTGAAGTTGGGAATTTCGCACCCTTTTGCTGCCCTGTCGGCCGCCGCGCAGGCGCCGTCGACGCGGCAGTCCGCCGCGGCGCAGGCGCCGTGGTCGCTCGCGCGGAGCGCGCCCCGGGGCGCGCGGGCGACGTGGACGCCCGCGAGCGTCAGGGTGCCGTGCGCCGTCGCTGTAGCCGCGTGGCCGCCGAACTTCGCGTGGCCGCCGCAGCCGGCGAGGACGCAGCGCGTCGCGGAGACGGCGCCGCCGCGGCGCGCGTCGAGCGCGGCGCCGGGCGTCTCGGAGATGGCCGTGTCCTCGAGGACCGCGGACGCCTTGCCGACGGCGAGGAGGCCCGCGCCGCCGCCGCCCGTCAAATCGCACCCCCGGAGCGACAGTCGCGAGCCGTCGGACGCGACGACGAGCGCGCGCCGCGCGCCGGCGGCCGCCGAGACGCGGCAGCGCTCGAGGGCGCAGGCCGCGCCGCCCTCGACCTTGACGGCCGAGCCCTGGCTCGCCACGAGCTCCAGTCCCGCGACCGCGACGTCCGCGCGTCGACCGCGGACGGCGAGCGTGTCCGCGGGGTCCCCGCGCCGCGAGGCGTCGCCGCGGAGCCGCAGCGTCGCGCCGGCGCCGCCCAGGATCGCGAGGCGCAGGTCCTCGACGACGAAGCGGTCCGCCTCGTGCGAGCCGGACGGGACGACGACGACGTCGCCGTCCTTGGCGTCCGCGAGGGCCCGCTCGAGCGACGGCGCGGCGGCGAGCCGCGGCGCGCGGGCGTCGTCGTCGCCGCCGCCGCCGTCGCCGTCGCCGCCGCCGGCCTCGAAGCGCGCGTGGCGGTCGCTCGCGGCGCGCGGCGCGGCGTGTCGCAGCGCGCCGACGACGACGACGCGCTCCGCGGCGAAGGCCGGCAGCGCCGCCGCGACGGCCGCGCGCACGCCCGCGGCGTCGTCCGGGAGCCGACGCTGCGGGGGCGCGGAGACGCGCCCGTCCGCGGGCGGGAGCCGCGCGGCGTCGCAGCCGGCGCCGCCGGCGCCGCCGGCGCCGGCCGGCGCCGCGCGCGCCGCGGGCGCCTCGGCGCGCGCGGCCCGCACCCCGTCGGCGAGCGCAGCCCCGCGGTCCCGCGCGTCGCGGAGGAGCGCGGCCGCGCGGCGCGTCGTCGACCGCGCCGGGTCGAGGCGCGCGGCGACGGCCGCGGCGAACGCTCCGTCGTAGAGCGCGCCGGCGTAGAGCGGGCCGCACCGGGTCCCGCCCCGCGCGTCGGGCGCGGTGTCCCCGACGGTCCACGCCACGCGCGCCCCGTCGGCGTCGCCGACGGCGTGCGGGACCGCAGACGCGCCGTCGTCGACGCGGAAGTAGCACCGGCGGAAGAAGTCGACGTTGACGCAGAGCAGCGGCGTCGCCGTCCGCCCCGCGTCGCGCGCGGCCCGGCAGACGCGGCCCGCCAGGAGCCGCAGCGCGACCTCGCCCGCGGCGCCCTTGCCCAGCGCCTTGCCGGCCTTTTCCGAAAAGGCGAAACCGCCGTACCTGGCGAAGCACGCGGACCTGCCGTCGCCGCCGCGGTCGCGGGGCCCGGAGCCGACGACGTCCTCCGTCGACGCCACGCAGAGCAAGCCGCCGCTCCGCACGGACCGCACGCCCGCGTCGACGAAGGGCGCCGCGGACCCGCAGGGGTCGAGGTCGACGGCGTCGAACGAGTCGCGGCGCATGCGCGCGTTCGCGTCGCCGACCACGGCCGCGTACGCCGCGCCGAGCCCGTTCGCGGCGGCCGTCGCGTTCGCGGCGGCGACGGCGGCCTCGGACGTGTCCGTCGCCAGGACCGCGCCGACCTCGGCGACCTCGAGCGCGTAGCGGACGCCGCGGACGCCGCCGCCGCACATCGCGTCGAGGACCGTGGCGCCCGTGCGCCCGGCGAGCGCCGCGCCGAGGGCGGCGACGGTGAGGTCGCGCTGGAGCGTCTGCAGCGGGTTGAAGAAGACGTGCGCCGACGGGCGGAACACGGCCGAGCCCTCGCGGATCTCCTCCGCCGGCGGCGGCTCGCGGCGCGGCTGCTTCGTCCGGTCACCGCTGCTCGCGCCAGAGCCGAAGGCGTCTTCGAACTTTGCAGACACTTTCTGCTTCTTCTTCTTGCGCTCCATATCGCTGGTCTTTCGAGCTATGCGCCTCCATCCATCGCGAAATGCTGGTGCAAGCTGCCTTCAACAATGGCGTCTGGGACGACGCCGATCGCACCTCCGCGATGAAGGCCGACCTATCCCTCCCCGCGCGGCCAAAATCCCGGAACGAATCCCGCCGCGTGTCGTCGATCCATAGGGTCGCGAAAACGAATTAGCGCGCCGCGAAGCGCCGCGCTTCGGAGACGGCGCGCCGACGTCGAAGAAGCACGGGCGGCCCCGGGGGAGCGATGCTTTCACCGCGGACGCGCGGACGTGGATCCGCGCCGCGGCATCGTCGTCGTCGGCGGCCGCCGCGCGCCGCCGCCGCCGCCGCCGGGGAGCCCCGGCGGGCCGGCGGCGCGCGCGCGCGCGGCCGTCGATTCCGTCGGCTCGACGCACATATAGCCTGCGCCGCCCTCGCGGGCGCCTAGGCCTCTTCGTTCTTTTCGGCGCTTCCCGGCACCGGGTCGCCCTCGATGCCCGCCTTCTGTCGGAAGTACTCCGCGGAGAAGGCGTCGATGTTTTTGGGGTTCGCTCGGATCAGCGCCTTCGAGTAGTCCTTCAGGATGATCGGCAGGTCGGGATGGACGACGATCTGCTCCGCGGAGAAAATCCGGTTCGTCTCCATCGCGGCGAACGGTGTGTGGACGCTGCCAACGCGCGCAACTGGTTTATGATACAAAGGCAAATGTGGCACAACTTGAAGCGATTTCTGACACGCGATGGGCAGCCCCTCCGAGGACGACTCGGATGACGAGCTCTGGGATCAATTCCACACCTGGGACGACTTCAAGAATATGGGAACCGATGCCGCTCCCCGAACTGTGATGTCCACCATCGAGGAACCCGACGTCGCTCTCCGAGGAATGAAAGCCGCAGGGATCGCAGGAAAAAACCTGGCCATCATGGCTGGATGGCACCCCCGCATCCGAGGCGTGCGCCATGAGGTAAAATGCCCCTCGGGCCGGCGCATCGAGTACCAGATGTTCGGCCGCTGCTCCAAGGAGGACCCGGTGGTGCTGATGTTCCCGGGCATGTTCAACGCGAACGCGTCGCGGGCGCTGGCGCACTGCTGCGGGCGCTACGAGCTGCCCGAAGAACCGGACGGCTTCCCGCAGAGCGCGGCGCTCCTCTTCAATCGCTTAACGGACGGCGACGACCCCCGCGCGGAGTTTGACAGCTTACCGCTAACGTTCGCCTGCGTCGCGCGGCCTGGCTACGGCAAGTCCACGCTGGACGTCTTCCCCTGGAATTTTACGTACGAGATGTTCGCGGCGGACATGGCCGCCGTCGCGGACTGGTTGGGCGCCCCGCGCTTCGCCGTCATGGGCGCGTCGTCGGGCGGGCCCTGCGCTCTAGCCGTCGCGCACGCGTTCCCGCGGCGCGTGACGGCGTGCTTGGTGAACTGCGGCGACTCGAACTACCGGCGCGGCTACCCCCGAAACGCGCACTGGTTCCACGGCGAAGCCACGCCGGCGACGGGCTACCGCGCGGGCATCGAGTGGACCGCGAAGATCTGGCTCGGCGTGACGTGCGGGTATAGGACGCTCACCCCGGGCTGGGTCGCGGACATGTGGATGGAGGGGCTTCCCGCCGCGTGGCACGACGGCCTCGAGTCCATCGCGTGTCCCGTGTTGTTGTACCACGGCGAGCGGGACGCGCTCACGGACCCGAACTGCAGCCGCTACCACGCGGCCCGGCTACGAAACGCGCACCTCCGCGTCGTCCGCGGCGCGGGCCACACGGAGTTCCCCGCGGCGACCTTCGACGCCATGGTCCTCGACCTCCGCGCGCGGGCTTTGAGTAACGGCGCTTAGCGCCGCGCGCGGGCCTGCGCCTGCATGTCGTAGACCGCGTCGGCCGCGTCGCCGCAGCCCGCGGCGCAGCAGCCGAAGACGGCGTCGCCGATGGTGTGCTGGCGCGCGCCGCGGTTCGCGGACTCGAAGTCGCCGCGAAAGATGAGGTTGACCTCGACCTCGTCGGGGATGTCGCGGACCAGCAGGTCCGCGCGCTTCCGGAGCCGCTCCGCCTCGATGACGTCGTGGACGTGGACGCCCCGGAGGTGCGCGTGGCCCGTGTCCTGGACGTGGTCGTGGCTCACGGACAGCGTGTCGTGGACGTCGTGGAGCTTGTTGTACTCGAGGACCGTGTCGTCCATGGCGAACCAC
The DNA here is from genome assembly GCF_000186865.1 of Aureococcus anophagefferens. Lineage (NCBI taxonomy): Eukaryota > Pelagophyceae > Pelagomonadales > Pelagomonadaceae > Aureococcus > Aureococcus anophagefferens. The sequence goes on from NW_008705579.1 coordinate 140,942, forward strand.
GCGCAGTCGAGCGCGGCCGCGGCGGAGAGCCGCCGCGCCGGGTCGCGCCGCAGGAGGCCCGCGATCAACTCCTTGGCCTCGGGCGACGCGGTGTCCCAGTAGCCCGCGTGGAACTCGACGTCCTGGGCCCGGATGTTCGCGGCCATCTTCTCCTCGTCGCGCGCGGACCACGGCAGGTAGCCCCCGAGCAGGCAGAAGATGAGCGCGCCGCAGGACCAGCAGTCCGACGCGACGCCGTAGCCCGCGACGTCGTAGAAGTCGCGCGCGTCGTAGACCTCGGGCGCCGCGTAGCCCGGCGTGCCCGCGAAGTCGTTGAGCGCCGGCCGCTCGTCCGTGAGGATCGCCGCGAGGCCAAAGTCGGCGATCTTGAAGTCGTGGTCGTTGGCGTCGTCGGCCAGGAGTAAATTCTCCGGCTTGAGGTCGCGGTGGACGACGCCGTGGTCCGACAGAAAGGCCACGGCGTTGAGCAAAACGTAGGCCGCCTTGCGCGCCTCGTTCTCCGTGTAGTGGTGGTTCGGCTTGCCAACAATTCTATCGAAGAGCTCGCCGCCCTTCATGAGCTGGAGGACGACGAAGCACTGCTCCGGCCGCACGACGACGTCGTAGCAGTGGATGACCGTGTCGTGGCAGAGGCTCCGCAGGATCTTCGCCTCGTCCGCGAGCATGTCCGCGTCGTCCGGGTCCCGGTTCGGGTCGTGGCCCGGCTTGTGCGGCGCCTCCTTGACGGCGAAGGTCGCCGACGTCACCCGATTCGTCGCGAGGCGCACGACGGCGAAGCCCCCCTCGCCGAGCTTCTCGCCGATGTCCAAATCTTCGAAAGTCGTGTAGCCGTGCTTCTCCTTCAAATCCCAGGCGTGGAGCGCGCCCTTGCGGGGCACGGGCGACGACGCGACGGCGACCTCCTCCTTCTCCGCGGCGTCGTGGACGTGGCGGCCGAAGCCCGACGTGCACCGCTCCTCCAGGGAATTGACCTGATCTAGCGACTGCGCGAAGTTCACGTGGCAGCGGTAGAGCGTGTTCCGGCCGAGGTCGTTGCTGTCCATCTCGAACCACTTGGCGCCCAACGCCTTGGCCAATTTCGTGCGCCGGTAGGGGTCCCGGTCGAGGAGCCCGCGCACCAAATCCGTGGCCTCGGGGCTCACCTCCTCCCAGCTCGCGTCCGCGAAGCTCACGGTCTTCGTCCGGAGCTGCGCCTTGTGCTTCTCCATGTCGCGCGTCGGCCACGGCAGGTAGCCGCCGAGCAGCGCGTAGATGATGGCGCCGCAGGACCAGGCGTCGGCCTCCGCGCCGTAGCCCGGGTGGTTCGGGTAGTCGCACGCGTCGTAGACTTCGGGCGCGACGTAGCCCGGCGTGCCCGCGTACTCCTTGACGAGCCGCTTGCCCGAAACGTCGCCCGGCCGCGAAAGGACGACGGCGAGGCCGAAGTCGGCGATCTTGAAGTCGTGGTCGCTGCTGTCGCTCCGCAATAGTAAATTCTCGGGCTTGAGGTCGCGGTGCACGATGCCGTGGGCCGTGAGGTACTCGACGGCGTGGAGGAGCACGTAGGCCGCCTTGCGCGCGCCGGCCTCCGTGTAGTGGTGCGTCGGCTTGGCGACGATGCGCTCGAAGAGCTCGCCGCCCTCCATGAGCTCGAGGACCATGAGCACCTCCTTGGGGAAGATGGCGATGCCGTAGCAGTGGATCACGGACGCGTGGCAGAGCATGTGGAGCACGCGCGCCTCGTCGCAGAGCATGTCCGCGTCGTCCTTGCCCGACGCCGACGTCGGGTCGTGGCCCGGCTTGTGCGGCGCGGACTTGACCGCGAAGAGCGCGCCCGTCGATCGGTTCGTCGCGACCCTCACGGTCGAGAAGCCGCCGACGCCGAGCTCGCCGCCGAGGTCCAGGTCGTCGAAGTCCGTGTAGCCGTGGCGCCGGTTGATGTCCGCCTGGGACAGCGGGCCCTTGCCGTCCGCGAGCTTCGACGGCAGCCACTCGGGCGCGAGCTTGCTCAGCGACTCGCGGACCATGGCCAGGTCGTCGTGGGCCGCCTCCAGCTCCTCCAGGGGCTTTTCCACGCGGCCGTTGCCGCCGGCGGCGTCGCCGTCGCTCACGGCGGCGCCGAGCGGCGCGCCGGGGCTCCCGGCCTCGACGCGCGCCTCCGTCGGCGCCGCCGTCGACTTGCCGGCGAAGAGCAACTCGTCGACGCCATGCTCGTCCGCCAGCGTCTGCAGGAAGGACGACGCGGCCGGCTCCGGCATGCACCGGGACCGACCGCGATCACGCTGGTGCGACGGCGCGCACGACGACGCAACAGGCTGCCGCGACACGAGAAATATGTTGCGAGGGCTGCCCAAACATTGGCTAAATGCGCTCAAGATCAACGCAAACTCGTGCAACAGTTAGTATGCATCGTGCAGCCAGTGGTGCCGTCGGCGACTCTGCCACAAGCTCGAGCTAGAGAGCAGCACCACGGCGTCGGCAATCACAACTAGCAACACCCTTAAAAAAAACCACACCGCTCGCTCGCACGCTCGAGAACAACATGCCCGTCGCCAAGGTCATGGCGAGCCGCTTCGGCGGCGGCGGCGAGCCCGAGGAGGACATGGACGGCGTGCTGCACCTCGACGCCTCGGACCCGCGCGTCGCCGTGTACCAGAACCTCAAGGAGCGGGATGTGGCCGGCCGCGGCGACCTCTTCATCCTCGAGGGCGAGAACAGCGTGCACAACCTCGTGCAGCACGGCCGCATGCCTCTGGAGAGCGTGTGCGTCAGCGAGCGGCGCGTCGCGCCGATGAAGAGCCTCATCGCCGCCGTGCGCGCCCGGGGCGTGCCCGTCTACGCCCTCACCCACGAGGACTACAGCGGCCTCGTGGGCTTCAACTTCCACCGCGGCGTCCTCGCGTGCGGCCGCAAGCTCCCGAGCGTCGCGCCCGGGGAACTCCTCGGCGCGCTGCCGGCGACGGGCCCGTCGACGGTCGTCCTCTGCGAGCGGACGAACAACCTCGACAACGTCGGCGCCGTCTTCCGCAACGGCGCGGCCTTCGGCGCGGGCGCCGTCGTCTTCGACGGCCGGAGCGCGGACCCGTACTACCGGAAGTCGATCCGCGTCTCCGGCGGCCACGCGCTGGCCATCCCCTTCACGCGCCGGGGGTCCATCGCCGACGTCGTACAAGCCGCCAAGGCGAGCGGCCACGTCGTCTGCGCGCTCGTGACGCCGCCGACGTCCGCGCGGTCGACGGCCGTCGACGACGCCGTCGGCGCGCCCGTGCCCATCAACGAGTGGCGCGCGGACGACCGGCCGGAGCGCGTCGCCGTGCTCATGGGCGCCGAGGGCCCCGGCCTGACGGACGAGGCGCAGCGCCTCGCGGACGTCCGCCTCACGATCCCCATGGCGAACGCCGTCGACTCCGTCAACGTCGCGACGGCCTGCTCCATCGCCCTCCACGAGCTCGCCTCGACGCCGCGGCGCCGCGACGCCCAGGCGCGGCGCAGAGCCGCGCGCGTCGCGTCCCTCGCCGCGGCCTTCGGCGCCGGCGCGCTCCTCGCGCTCGCCGCGGCGCGACGGCGGTAACGCGCGCGACGCGACGATGATGCTTAGGGGGGTCGGCGGCCTAGGCGGCCTCCTGTCGGGCCATGGCCTCGAGCTCCGCGAGGGCCTCCTCGTCGGTCATGCCGTCCGTGTCCTCGTAGGCCTCGAGGATCTCCTCCTCCGTCGCCTCGTCGGCCTCGGGCGCGGGCGCCTCGGCGTAGGCCTCCTCCTCGACGGCCTCGGCGTAGGTCTCCGCCGCCGCCTCGAGCTCGGGCTCGTCGGCCGGCTCCTCGGACGCCTCGGCCTCCGCCGGCGCGTCGTCGACGGCGACCGCGGCCGACGACTCGTCGTCCTCCGGCTGCGGCGGCTGCGGCTTGGGCAGGAAGAGGTGCATCGCCACCGTCAGCGTGCCCATGATGATGAGGCGCTTCAGCGCCGCGACGTCCAGGCCCGTGTCCGCCTCCTCGACGGCGTCCTCGTCCTCGTCGTCGTCGTCGTCGTCGCCGTCGTCGTCGTCGCCGTCGTCGCCGTCGTCGCCCGCGGCCTCGTCGTCATCCTCGTCGGCCTCGTCCTCCTCGTCCTCGTCCTCCCCCTCCTCGAAGGCCTCGTCGTCGTCGTCCTCCTCGTCGTCGTCCTCGCCGCCGCGCAAGATCAGAGCTGTGCGCGCCTTCAGCGACGGCGGCCGCGCGGCGACCGCGCACCGCGGCGCGACGAGCGCTTGTGTGAGCGTGAGCACGCACGCCGCAGCGATCGCCGCGAGGAGGCGCAGCATGATGATCCGCGCCTTGTGCAAGCAGCCGCTCGAGATGCAGCTTGCGGAGCCGGCGGTGATCGCGGCGCGCTCGCTCGCCGAGAACCGCTGTTTCTGCAGCTGCGTTGGGTCGCGGGCAGCCACCCGCGCCGCGATCGCGTACCCGCTGCAACGACTCGCACCATGAGGCCGAGCATCGTCGCCGCCGCGGTGTTCGTCGTCGCGGCGCTGTCCTGGACGGCCCTGCGGCTCAACGCGAGCACGCCCGAGTACCTGACGGCGCCGCACGGCTGCGGCCCCGCGCCGGCGAGCGGCGGGCGCACGGTCACGGTCTTCGAGACGGCCATGAAGAGCGGCGCCGGCGGCGGGCGCACGACGTCGCGGACGTTGGGCCCGCGCGAGTCGTGCGACGCGCGGCCGCGGAAAGGGCGCGCGGGCGGCTTCCTGTCGTCGCTGCTCACCGGCGACGTCCAGCCGCCGCGCGGGCGCGTGAGCGTCGACACGTCGAAGACCTACCAGAGCATCGACGGCTTCGGCGGCGCGTTCACGGAGGCGTCCGCGCGGACGTGGGCGCGCATGCCCGCGGACGCGCGGGCGGAGGTCGTGGAGAAGTACTGGGGCGAGGACGGCATCGGCTACAGCCTCGGGCGCGTGCACATGAACTCCTGCGACTTCTGCGTCGCGTCCTACGACTTCGCGCCCGTCGACGGCGACTTTTCGCTCGACCACTTCGACCATAGCGTGACCCACGACCGGGCGGAGATGATCCCGCTCATGGCCGCGGCCAGGGCGGCCACGGAGCGGCGCGGCGGCGACTTCAAGCTCTTCGCGTCGCCCTGGAGCCCGCCGGCCTGGCTCAAGGCGCCGCGCAAAAAGTTCGAGCCCGACCCGGACCACCCGTCCATCGAGTTCCCCGGGAACCGGTCCATGCTGAGCAGCGCGCAGCCCGACGGCCTCGCCCACGACGAGCAAGCCCACGCGGCCTGGGCGCTCTACTTCTCCAAGTTCGCGTCGGCCTACGAGGCCCAGGGCCTGCCGCTCTGGGGCTTCACGGTGCAGAACGAGCCCGAGTTCTCCGCGCCGTGGGAGGCGTGCCGCTACACGGCCAACTCGACGGGCGCCTTCGTGCGCGACTTCCTCGGCCCGCGCCTGAAGTCGGACCACCCCCACCTCAAGCTCTTCGTCTTCGACCACAACCGGGACCACATGGTCGACTGGGCGCGCGCGGTCTACGGCGACGCCGAGACGGCCAAATTCGTCGACGGCGTCGCGTTCCACTGGTACGCCGGCGGCCTCGACCGCACGTTGGACGGGGCCGTGGGCCACGCGAACGTGGCGCGCGCGCGCGACGCGCTGCCCAAGGGCGCGCGGCTCCTGCCGTCCGAGGGCTGCAACTGCCCGGGCATCGGCGACTCGGACCTATTGCGGTCCGAGCGCTACGCGCACGACATCCTCAGCGACCTCGCGTTGGGCGCCTGCGGCTGGGTCGACTGGAATTTGCTGTTGGACCACCGGGGCGGGCCGAACCATCTGGGCAACGTCTGCGACGCGCCGATGCACGCGACGGACGAGAAATTCTCGGGCGTCAAGATCCAGTCCTACTACGACGTCATCGGCCACTTCTCCAAGCACCTCCACCCCGGCTCCGAGCGCGTCGAAATAGCCGTCGACGGCGTCTTCTTCGACGACCGGGCGGCGACGCGCGCGGCGACGCGCGCGGCCGTCGGCTTCGAGCTGACGCTCCACAAGTGCCAGGGGTCGCCGGACCGGCCGTCGCCGCGCCAGGCCTGGGCCCTCGACGACGTCCACGACTACCTCGAGATGACCGACGGGAGCTTCGTCGACAAGTGGGGCGACTTGTGCGCCGCGGACGCGAACACGCCCGGCGTCGGGTCCTTGGCGCTCGTCAACTGCGAGTACGGCAAGGAGCACGGCGACGTCGCCGTGGGCAAGTTCCGGCGCGACCCGGACAGCCACGCCATCGCGGAGCTCAAGGGCGGCCTCTGCCTGGGCCCCTCGCGGGACCGGCCGGGAGCGGAAGGGGCGCAGCTCGAGCTCCAACCCTGCGACGGCGCGAACCGCCACCAGCGCTTCACGCACCTGCCCTCGGGCGCCCTCGTGAGCGACGCCGACGGCCGCTGCGTCACGGCGGGCTGGCCCTTCGTCCAGGCCGTCGCCTTCGCGCGGCCGACCGGCGACGTCGCCGTCGTCGCGCTCAACGAGGCGTCCCACGCCGCGGACTTCGACCTCGACATCGACGGCGACGTGGTCCGCGCGTCCCTCGGGCCCCACACGATCCAGACCTACGTCGTCTCCCCGCGGCCCGCGGCCGCGGCGCCCGCGCCGGGCGACGACGACGGCGCCGTGAAACTGACGGACGACATCGCCGACGACATCAAGCAGCTCAAGGCGAAGCTCGGGCCCGTCTAAGACTCTAAAGTAAGTTCTAAAGACTTTTCTAAAGTTAGGAGTTTGGCCGGGTCTTTTGGCCAAATCCAGTGGCAGTGGCAGCGCTCGCTGTTTTAACAAATTTCACCACGGACGCATGTGGCAAGTGTCCCCAGCGTCCTAGGTTCCACACTCGAGTCGCGAAGGAATACACGAGCAGTCCGAGTACCGCCCTTTTGACGCCTCCTTAGTCCGCGTGGAACCAGGCGAACTCGACGACGGGCGTCGCGGACGCGTTCGCGCCGCGCGCCGCGGCGTCGCCCGCGCGCCTCGACGCCGCGAGCGCCGCCGCGTTGACGAAGCGCGCGTGGGGCGCGAGGGCGTGGAGCGCCCAGGCGAACTCGCCCGCGCGGTGCGCGTCGTGGACGAGCACGTCCGTCGCCCTCCCGGGCCGCGCGGCGCGCTGCGCCGCGAGGAGCCGCGCGGCCGCGGCGATGGGCGCGGCGCGCCCCGTCGACGACTTGTGCATGCCGTCGGGCGCGTCGACGACGACGAGGTCCCAGAAGTCCGCCGACGCGAGGACCTCGGCCGCGCCGTCGATTTTGAGCCGGGGATCGGCCGGGTCCAGCACGTCGACGTCGAGCCAGTCCCGCTGCACCGTGTGGTACGCGACGCGCGCCGCCTCCAGGCCCGCCGCGAGCGCCTTGTCCAGCTTGGGCGCGTTGTCCTCGAGGAAGACCGTGCGGCCCTCGCCGTTCGTCTCGGCCCAGAAGGGTCCGTCGGGCGGCGTTCCGAAGACTAAGACGTTCTTCGGCGCCTCGCCGAGCACGGCGAGGGCGAGCCGGCGGTCCTGCGACGAGAACTGGCCGCCGTTCCGCGGCTTCGCGCGGCCGCGGTCGTCGTAGGTCTGCGCCGCGAGGTAGTCGCGCGCGCGCCGCGACAGGTGGCGGCCGTAGTCCGCGCCGCCGCGCGCGAAGGCGTCGACGTCGAGGTGCCGCGGCGCGACGGACGCGCCGTCGCTCGCGTCGACGGACTGCCACCAGGAGAGGCTCGACCCGAGCACGACGATGCCGACGACGGCGAGGCACAGCGCCGGCCGCGCGGCGACCTTGCCGCCGCTCCGCCGCCGGTCGAAGGCCGAGCCGCCCTTGGGCCGGTAGGTGCCGCCGGTGGCGAGCGCCACGTTCGACATTGGAGAGAGTTGGTGCCTAGCTAGCAGAGCGGGCAGCCCATGCTAAAAAAATTCGAGCTCGCTCTGGTTCAAATGTTCAAGGTGTGGTTCAAGTTTGCGGTTTCAAGCGTCGCAGCATGGCAGCCCACTCGGACACGAAGGAGGCCCGGTGCTTCGAGTGCCCGTCGAGCCGCGACTACGACAAGGAGGCCGGGTCGCGGCTCGTCGACGCCGTGCGCGGCGACCGCGTCTCCGTGGCCATGAGCCTGCGCCTCGAGGAGTTCGAGGACGACATCGCCGGGCGGCTCATGGAGAACTGCGAGATCCGCCTCGCCGTGCCGGCGCTCGCGGAGCAGCGGCGGGCCGACGGCCAGGACTCGGTCTACGTCGGCGAGCCGGGCGTCGCCTTCTACCTCGGCCGCCGCGGCGACGCGGCGACGGCGCGCGCGCTCGTCGACTTCCACACGAGGAACGGCGACGCGCCGCCGACGGCGCTGGACTGCAGCCTCCTCTGCGGGGCGACGGGCCTCGACGTCGTCGCCGCGACTTTGGCGCCGGACGACGAGACGTTCCGCTTCCGCGCGAAGCGCGTGCTCTCTCGCGCGCAGCTCGCGCGCGGCGACAAGCTCGCGGCGGACGAGTGGCTCTACGGCAAGGCGGGCTTCCTGCGGGCCCTGTTGGGCCTGCGGCGCCTGGCGAAGCGGCGGCGCCTCGCAGCCCTCGAGGACGCGCTCGCCGTCGCGGCGACGCGCGTCGCGGCCGCGCTCCTCGACGACGGCCGGTCCGAGCTCGACGAGATTCTGCGCTACTCCTGGCACGGCACGCCCTACGTCGGCGCGGCCCACGGCACGGGCGGCATCTGCTATCTCCTCCTATGCGCGGCGCGCGACGACGCGCAGCTCGCGGCCAAGGCCTACCCGTACGTCCGCGCGACGCTGAAGGCGCTCGCGGCGCTCGCGGTCGACGGCAACTGGCCCGCGGTCGCCGGCGAGGCGCGCGCGCCCCTGGTCCACTTCTGCCACGGCGCGCCGGGCATGGTCTTCGCCTTCTTCGAGGGCGCGAAGGTCTTCAAGGACGCGGCGCTGAAGACCGCGGCGCTCGACGCGGCCTACACGACGTGGAAGTACGGCCTCCTCTTCAAGGGGCCGGGCCTCTGCCACGGCATCGCGGGCAACGGCTACGCGCTCCTCGCCGCCTTCCGCGCGACGGGCGACGTCAAGTGGCTCCACCGCGCGTGCGTCTTCGCGGAGACGGGCGTCGCCGAGGACACGATCGCGATGAGCCACACGCCGGACCACCCCCTCTCCCTCTTCGAGGGGCTCGCGGGCTGCGCCTGCTTCCTGCGGGACCTGCGCCAGCACCCCAAGGACGCGGAGCTGCCCTTCTTCGAGTTCCACGGGCTGTAAGATGTACTATTGGGCCGCCGGGGCCCCGTCGTCGCAGCCCCGGGCGAACGTCGGGTTCGGGTGGTCCACGGTGCGCCGGGGCTTGGGCTTCACGTGGAAGTCCGTGCCGAGGTTCGACGGCACGGCGACGGTGTCGACGTCGTCGACGTCCGGCAGGTCGTCGTCGCCGCCCTCCTCGGGGATCGCGCCGAGGCCGCCGCCGCCGTCGCCCGTGTCGATGTCGTGCAACCCCAGCTCCTCGTCCTCGTCCCAGGAGCGCGCGTAGTCGGCGACGACGAGCTGCGGGTCCTCGGGCAGCGCACCGTCGCCGACGGCGTCGAGCGGGCCGTGGTTCGCCGCGGCGTCGCGCCGCGGGCCGACGAAGGAATTCGCGAGCGGGTCGCGCATGACGATGGTGAAGGGGAAGGTTTTTCCGTCCTTCAAAGCGATGATCTTGTCGATGAAGGCGTCGAAGTGCGCCTTCTTCGCGCCGTCCGCGGAGTCGCCGCCCTGGAACGGGTTTCCCCGGCGGAGCGACGCGACGATCTTCTCCAAACAGCCCTCGACCGTCGTGTACACGGAGCCCAGCGAGCCGTGGGCGAGCTCCAGGTCGAGCTCGGGGATGGCGACGTAGGCCGTGTCGCTCTTGAGGATGTCGCGGCTCAGGTCGCCCGCGTCGACGCACGTCAGCGTCGCCGCGCAGCCGAGCTTCGGCACGGCGCCGCCGCCCTTGACCTCGGAGTTGCGGTAGCCGCATTTCTCGCAGGTGAAGGACATGATGACGCACTCCTTGAAGTAGGGGATTTTGGTCACGCACATGTGCTCCTCGCCCTCGGCGCCGCAGTGGGGGCAGGGCACGGAGAAGTTCATGACTTCCCCCCCCGCGAGCATGCCCTCGACGCCGTCGATGGTCTTCGGCGCGGGCGCGCCCCGGGCGCCGGCGTCGACGTCGCCCGCGACGGGCGCCGCGCCGCCCTCGCGGAAGCCCAGCGCGACCATGTCCGCGTCGGAGCGGTCGTAGTGGCTCGTTTTCAGTTGCTCGTCCTTCTCCCGCAAAGGCTGCACGAAGGAGTTGCCCGCGGGGTCCTCGACGATCAACGAAAAGGGCAGCGCCTCGCCGGCGGCGTAGTCCATGAGGTCGTCGATGACGCGCTGCACCTTCAGGCCCACGTCGACGTCCGCGGCCAGCCGCTGCGGCTGGAGCGCCATCAGTTCCGACGCCGCGCGGCTCAACACGCCCTCGACGGTCGTCACGACGCCGCGCAGCGTCGCCGCGGGGATCTCGAGCTCCAGCGCCGGAACGACGATGCGCGCGCTCTCGGACTTGACGACCTGCCGGTCCAGGTCCGCGCGGCTCGACACCTCGAGCTCGTAGCGGCACCCCTTTTCCTGCGTCTCGCCGCCGAACTGGACCTCCGTGTTCCGCTCGCCGCAGTCGTCGCAGTGGAAGCTGCTCAGGATGATCTCGCGGAAGAGGGGGATCTTCGTCAGCATGAGCCGCGTCTCGCCGGAGCCGCCGCAGGCCATGCAGAGGCTGTCCTTGATGATGTTCATGCTGTCCAGCGCGAGGTCGATCTCCGCGCTCTCCGTCGCGCCGTCCGCCGCGTCGACGGTCGCCGCGGCGGCGCCGATGTCCACGGCCGAGAAGCCGAAGCTCGCCATCTTCTCCGCCTGGGTTTTATCCTCCACTAGAGCGGCCATCGTGTCGTCGGCCTTTGATCGCCCAAGTGGATGTTCCATCAACATTGAATGTTGAGCTTTAAAACGAGGCTGCCCGCCGGCGCCGCCGAGCTTCTCTTCGAGAAGCCATCGTACGTCAAGCGCGACCCGGTGGGCGCGGCAGGACGCGCGCGACCTTCGCTAGGCCACGCCGTGGGTGTGGGAGGCGGCCCAGACGCACGCAACACGACCAGCCGTGGGAGGCAGCCCTAGGTGTGGGAGGCGGCCCAAACGACATGCGCGCCGGCGACCTGCCGCTGAGCGCCTGGTGGGGCGTCGCCGCGCTGACGAAGCGCGACGTGCTGGAGTTGCAACTGATCTCCGCGGGCTCCGTCGCCGGCCTCGTCGTCGGCCCCTGGCTGCTCTACCACGGTCGCAGGGTCGACCCGCTCTACAAGTACCCCTGCAGCCTCTCCCACACGATCCGGGGCCCGGACGTCGTCGTGCGGGGCACCTACGCGGCGTCCTACGCGGCCTACCTCGTCGCGCTGCGCGCGCTCGCGGCGCGGCGATGCTCGCCGGGCATGCGGACGACGTGGTGGCTCTGCGCCGTCGGCGCGCTGCACGCCGTCGTGTCCATCCCGGACGAAGCCGACGCGAAGCGGCGCCCGCGGCTCGGCGCCGCGCGGACCGTCGTGCACTACGGCTCCGCGCTGTCGTGCGTCCTGGGCCTCGGCTACGGCTTCGCGCAGCCGCGAAGCACGCACGCGGCGCTCAAGCTGCACTACTGCGCGTCGGCGCTCGCGCTGGCCCTCGCTTTGGGCGTCTGCAACGCGTCGAGCGCCGGCGGGGGCGAGGACGCGGGCGGGCCCTACTGGAGCCGCGTGCTCTTCATGGCGTCGGAGTACAGCGTCTTCCTCGCGGGCGCCGTCGCCATCGGCCGGCCGCTCGTGGCTCCCTAATTTAGGCGACCCGGCGGTGCGACAGGAGCCACGCGTACAGCGGCGGCGGCGACCCGTCGGGCGGGTAGTAGGCGACCTCGCACATGCCGCCGTGGCCCGGCATGTCGGGGATGCCCGCGGCGCCCCAGCTCGGGTCGCGGCCCGGCGCCTCGGGCACGCGCGTGTACTTGGCGGGCTCGGCCGCGCGCGCGGCGAGCGCGTTGCAGGCCTCGACGGAGCGGTCGGACATGGACACGGGCAGCACGACGTCGTTCGCGCCGTGGAAGGCCCAGATCGGCGTCGCCGCGAGCGCCGCGGCGCCGGCCTTGGGTCGGCGCAGGCCGCCGGCGACGGGCGCGATGGCGGCGAAGCGGCCCGGGTGTCGCGCGGCCAAATTCCAGGTGCCGATGCCGCCTTGGGAGATGCCCGTGAGGTAGACGTCGATTAAGCCGTAGCGGCTCACGTATTTGTCGACGAGGCCGAGGATCTCGCTCGCGACGTCGTCGTCGAAGAACTCGGACGACCGCGGCTTCTGGGGACTGAGGACCGCGAAGGGCAGCGCCTTCGGGTTCCGGCCCGCCGTCTGGGGCGGACCCTGCAGCGCGACCATGGGTAAAGGCGCGGGGCTCGACTCGCCCTGGCCGTGGAGGAACACGAGCAAGGGAGCGGCCGACGGCTCGTCGGGCAAATACAGGAGATGCGGTAGCCGGCTGGACACCGCCACCTGTGTTCCCGGCGTCGGCTCGCCTTCCGTCGGCAGCCACCAGAGCGAATCCCAGTCGTCTCGCTGTGCGGCGGCCATGGACAGTGCGAGCAGGGCTGCAGATCGCACCATACGCTGTTATTATGACGGTGTAAACTTGCAGATGTTGATGCGTGTTTGAATGGGCTGCCGGCGCCGATGTCTCGCGGGATGAATCGACTCGACGCGCCCCTGCGTGGCCTCGTGCTGGATGATCTCCGGTTTCATGAGCTCCTGCGGCTCACGGAGACGTGTCGCAGCTGGCGCACAGCAGTCAGCTCAGTGACTGAGATCAATTGTATCACGGTAGAAGAGGGTTTACGCGCCGCACACATGATGAACAAGATGACGCGCTGTCGGGTCCTATGGGTCGATGCCCGCAGTTTTTTCGAGCTTCGCGACATGATTCTACCATTGGCGATGATGCGCGACCTCCAACGGGTGACGATCGAATTTGACGAAGGCGCTGACACGACTTCGTTCGCGCCGTCGTGCGATTTGCTGGTGCGATCGGGCGCTCTGCGGACGGCCCCAAACCTTCGACGGTTTATGTTGCTAATGGAAAGTGACCATGGTGGAATACCCCTCGAGGAGGAGCTCCTGAGATCCCACGCTTTCAAGCAGCTGCTCGATCAAATGTCCCCTGGCTGCGCGCTACGCGCTGCCGTCCGTGGCCGTGTGCCTTCATTGTGGGTCTCCGAAATTCTGTCCAAGGGTGCGGATCCGAATGACAATCCCGATCCAGCCATTTACGATATCATCATCCACGTGGCATGTCAATATCAAAGCATCGACGTGATTCGACTTCTAGTTGACGCCGGAGCTGATCCTCACTGCCTGACCAACTCAAATGAGTCGCTCTTGCATCATTCTGTTTCATGGCGGAAGAGCGGCGAAGTGGCCGAGGCTCTTCGTTACCTGCTCGATCTTGGGGTCAACGCGAGACAAGTCGAGCTGCAGAATGGATATACGGTACTTCACTTCCTCCTCTGTAACCAAGAACTTGACCGCGATGAAATGCTTGAATCGGTAGAGCTCCTCTTATCTCACGATCCCAGCCTGGCCAGCATACCCGACAAGGACGGCTTCACAGCGCACACCTTGCAGTTGTTTGAAGAATACGACAAGATCGAAGCCGGCCACCTCGCCGTCCTCCGCGTGCTCGCCAAGGCCGAGGCGGAACAGAGAAGAAAATCGAAATAAAACTGCGAGATCAAAACTAGGCGACGGGGATCGCGGGGCAGCCGCCCTTGGCGGCGTCGTCGGAGTTGAAGGGCGCGTCCCAGGCCTCGACGAGGTCGTCGAGCGAGACGCCCGTCGTCGCGAAGTCCGCGCCCGTGGGCATCATGCCGTCGGCGCCCAGGATCGTCCGGTAGAAGCAGCCGACCCAGCACGCCGACGAGACGTTGCGCGCCGCGCCCTTGCCGCCGCAGCCGTCGAAGCAGCCGACGGCGTCGTGGGCCTCGATGTTGGAGAAGACGGAGTCGTCGGAGCACGTCTTGTTGACGACCTTGACGACCTCGGCGACGCGCCACGTGCAGGCGCCGTCGCCGTCGCCGCACCGCGCGCCCTTGAACGTCGAGTACCACTCGCCGCCCGTCTTCTTCCAGACGTTGCCGGACCAGCAGCCCCAGGGCTCCTCGACGTACTTGTCCCACGTGCAGTCGCCGTAGCGGCCGAAGGTCTGCGAGATGTTCTCGCGGCCGACCGCGGGGCCCTCGCAGACCTCGAAGACGGGGCGCCGGCGGAAGCGGTCGTATTTGGGGCACGCGCAGATGTACTCACCCGTCGCGCAGGGCAGCCGCGACAGCGGGTCCGTGCCGTTGACGCAGATGTTGCACATGCCGTACTCGCCGAAGCGCGAGTCGACCTCGACGACGAGCTTGGAGATGACGAGGTCGCCGTCGACGACCTCGCCGTTCTCGCAGTCGCCGCTCCAGCCCCGGCCGGACGCGCACCTACCAAGGGCGACAGCGTCGGAGTGCTTCAAGTTTCGAGGAAAGCATCATCATGGTGTCTGCGGACGCTGGCGCGCACTCGACGGGCGTCACCGCGCTCTTCAGATCGAAGAAGATGTCGCCGTTGAGGTCGCTCGTGTCCATGTCGCTGGGGATGACGCCCTCGTGGAGCGGGTTCACGTGGTACAACGTGAGGTTTTCGGCATACTGCGGATCGATGCCGCGCGCCGAGGCGCCGGCGAGCAGCAGCGCGGCCGTGGCGCGCAACATAGCTCTCCGAGGCTGACTGTGGAGAAATGGCGAGCACTGCATCCTCGAGGCAACATACGACGTTGAACTTGCGGAGCTCGTACTTCCAGGACTCGAGCGAGTGCAGCACCTTCGCAGCGAGCTGCCACATTGAGCCGAGTACTTTGTTACAGCCGCTCCCAGGCGAGGATGGTGGCGTCGACGTTGATGCTCGCGAAGCCGTCGTCCGTGACGAAGCTGTCGCCGTCGATGAGCTGCTTCCAGCAGCGGCCGCCGCCGTCGCTCCGGCACTCGCGGAAGGCCCGGTCGATGGGCTCCGTCGCGGGCGCGGAGAGGCTCAGCACGACGCCCCCGCGGCGCACGGTCCGCGCGAGCTCCGCCGCGCAGAGGCGGAGCTGGTCGTAGGCCAGGGCCTTGTCCCGGCCGCCGGAGAGGAAGACGGCGTCCAGCGTGCCCTTCTCGAAGACGGCGTCGAAGGCGTCGTCGCCGTAGGGGAGGGACCGCGCGTCCGCGACGCGCAGGTCCACGCGATCCGCGCGCTCGTCGCCGAGGCGCGCCCGCGCGCGCGCGACGCCCTCGGGCGCGTAGTCCGACGCGGCGACGCTCGTGAAGCCCGCGTCGACGAGGCCCACCGCGGCGTCGTCGTTGCCCACGCCGGGCACGAGCACGCGCGCGGCGCGGTCGGGCACGAGCTCAAGCCACAGCGGCTCGACGTCGGCCCAGTTGCAGTACCACGAGAATGCCGCCTCGTCCGCGTAGACGCCGTCCCAATAGCTCTGCCGGCCGAAGCGCGACTCGGCCTCGGACGGCTCCGGCGCGACGACCGGCGACGCGCGCCGCCGCACGGCTCGTCGACGCTGCGCAGCTGGTCCAAAGGACGCGCAGGGCAAGGAGAGGAGAATGAGGGCCGCTGGTAGCGCCATCGTGGGTGCGCGCGGCTTCAAACGCGTCGAATTAGGGCATGTAAACGCGCTGCAAATGGCTCTCCATACGGAATTGCCACAGCAAAAAAAAATTTCAAGCAAAGGCAGAGCATGGACGCCAGTCTTATGCTGGCCTAGCTCGCCACGTTTGTCCTCCCGCGGTCCCTCGCCGGCGAGGCCGACGCCTTCGTGCGTTACCTCCTCATGCTCTACCCCTTCACGCCAGAAACGGCACCCACGCGCCTGCGCGTGCCCAACGACAACTCGTGCCTCTTCTACGCCGTGGCCTACCTCTGCGACGAGTCGCTCGACGAGACGGCCGCCACGACGGCCGCCAAGGCGGCGGAGCTGCGCGGCGTCTGCCGCGACGCGGCGGCGGCGGACCCGGACCCCGCGACGCGCGCGCTCATCCTCGGCCAGTCCGTCGAGGACTACGGGCGCTGGATCATGGTCGACCACAACTGGGGCGGCGAGAGCGAGATCCTGGCGCTCGCCGCGCACTACGGGCGCCGCGTCGCCGTCGTGAGCGCCGACGCGCTGCTCACGTACGGCGACGCCGGGCCGACGTGCTACCTGCTCTACACGGGGACGCACTACGCAGGGCAGCAAAAGGGTGATTCAACGTCGCTTCAATGTGAGTGTTCCGCGCGCGCGCGTTCCGAAAAAAGCATCCACGCTTCGAGGCCGTTCCGAGAGATGATCGCTCGTCCAAAAATCAGCCAAAACGAGTGGAAAACGGCCGAGATATGAGCCTTTGAAGTTGGGAATTTCGCACCCTTTTGCTGCCCAGGCACTACGACTGCCTCCTCGGCGCGGGCGGCGCGCGGTCCTTCGACGGCGGCGCGCCGCCCGACTTCGAGGCCGCGTGCAGGGCCGTCGCGGAGGCCGCGCGCGCGAAGGCCGCGAAGCGCGACGCGTCGGAGGTCATCTACCGCGTCAGGTGCGGCGGCTGCGGCGCCAAGTTCGTCGACGCCGCGGGCTTCCAGGCGCACTGCGCCGAGGTCGAGCACGACGACGACTTCTGCTACGAGTGCGACGACATCTTCGAGGCCGTCTACGACGACGACGACGACGACGACGGCGCGGCGTCATAAAAAACGCGGGTTAGTCGCGCATGCGGCGGGCGACGTCGGCGAGCTTGGCCTGGGCCCGCGCGTGGAGCCGCTGGGCGCCGCGGAAGTAGGGGAGCTGGAGGTAGAGGAAGAGGAAGATCTCGAGGTGGGAGCGGAGCGGGACCCAGGCGTGGATCCGGTGGATCGAGTCGTTGAGCAGGAGCGCGTCCCGGAGGCCCACGGCGGCCCAGAAGGCGAGGTAGCGGAGCATCTTCGCGTCGCCGAGGGCCGTCGCGCGCGGCGCGCGCACGCAGCGCAGCGTCGCGAGCACGGGGACGCCGAAGCCGACGGCGACGGCGCCCGCGCGCGCGACGGGCCCGACGGTCATGGCCGCGAAGCAGCCGACGGCCGCCGCGCGCCAGCCGTCGGCGTCGGAGGCGACCTCGGCGACGTGGTCGCGGAGCCCCGCGTAGCGGTCGCCGAGCGCCGTCTCCAGCAGCGTGCCCGGCGCGAGCGTCGCCGCGCCCGCGCGCGCGAGGTTCGTCGCGCGGCGCCACCACTCCGCGTCGCCGCCGCGCCGCGCGCTCCGCGGCGACGGCGGCGGCGGCCGGTCGTCCGGCGGCGCCCAGCGGCCCGCGATCGCGGCGAGCGCGGCGAAGGCGAGCTCGGGCCCGCGGAGCGCGCCGAGGCTCAGCCAGACGAGCGCCGCGCCGCGCGCCTCGGCGCCGGCCGCGGCGACGGACCCGAGCTTCGAGGACCGGAAGTCCGACGGCGCGAAGGGCAGCGCGTGCGCGGCGCCGCGGCAGAACCAGCACGCGCCGACGACGGCCCAGAACTTGAGCTGCGCCTCGACGGCGCGGCGCGCGTCGTCGGCCGCGAAGCGCCGCCGCAGCGTCAGCGTCCGCTCCCGCGACGCCGCGACGTCCGCGGCGCCGGCGATGGTCGTGCGCCGCACCTTGGGCTTGGGCTTGCGCTGCCGCAGCTGCTCGCGCGTCCGGTAGTAGACCGCGGCGGCGCCCTCGGGCTCGTCGCGCGCGGGCGACGCGGGCGGCGACGCGGGCGGCGACGGCGGCGGCGGCTCCGGGTTGGGCTCGTCGCTCTGCGCCGCGGCCCACTTGCGCAGGGCGGCGTCGGCGCCGTAGAGCCGCGCGACGAGGACCAGCGACGCGAGCCGCGGCGACCGGAGGACGCCGCCGAACCGTTCCGGGAACGCGCGGCGGCCGCCGAGGACCGCGGCGACGTAGAGCGCGTGGGGCAGCGCCGAGGCGGCCACGCGCGACTTCTCCGCGAGCTTCTTGAGCGCGCTCGCGTACGCGCGGCGCGCCTCGAGGACTCTGGCGTCGTAGGCCCGTCGCGCGGCGCCGAGCTTCGCGGCGACGGCCCTGAGCGTCTCGCTCGTGCGCACCCAGCGCCGGAAGCGCCAGAGCGCGTAGAGGAACAGCAGGACGCCGACCTCGGCGAGCTGCCACTCCTCGGGCTGGCGGCGGAAGAGCGCGACCGCGCGACGGGCCGCGGGCACGACGACGAGGCCCGCGAGCGCCCACAGCGACGCGAGGAACCGCGCGAGGCTAGCGACGACGTCCTGGCTCGCCGCGGCGACGTCGCGCACGTAGTTCGCCTGCGCCGGGTCGAGCAGCGCCAGGCCGTCGTCGAAGCGCAGCACCGCGGCGTCGACGAACAGCAGGTACCGTTCCTGGGCCCAGCCGGCGGCCGCGGCGGCCGCGGGCCCGCATTTCTCGAGCAGCACGGCGTAGAGCGTCGCGGCGTTGCTCGCCGCGGCTGCGGCCGTCGTCGTTGTGGATGACACGAGCGTGCTCATGCTGCGGATTTGAAGCTACAGTAGTTCATCGCGCGAGCTCTTTGTGGCAAGACGTTGGAGCTCGTGTTAACGGCGCCATGGGCGCCGAATGGGCGTGGCAGGAGAAGCAGCCCCACCGATCGGTGCCGATAAATTTTGGCATGGAGGAGGCCTAAGAGCCAATGTGTGTGGCGCGCCGCTCGCCGTGGCTCGTCGCCGCCGCGGCGTGGGCCCTGCGCGGCGTCGACTCCGGCGAGGCGGCCTGCGGCAAGGTTTTTATTTATGACCTGCCGCCGGCCCTCTACGACCTCCGGTGGCGGCCGTCGCCGACGCCCGGCGCGACGCCGCGCGAGCGCCTGGCGCCCTTCGCGTCCGTGGAGGAGGTCTTCGGCAGCGAGCACGTCGAGAAGTCGCGGTCCTGCGAGGGCCTCGACGACCACGCCTTCGAGAGCCTCTACGCGACGGAGCAGTGGGGCGCGGCGGAGCAGCTTTTGTACCGCGCGGCGACGAGCGGCCGGTGCCCGCGGACGCTGGACCCGTCCGAGGCCGACATCTTCCTCGTGCCCGTGCTCCCGAAGGCGAAGAGCGGCGGCGGCTGGGTCGCCGCCTGCAACGCGACGGGCGCGGATGAGCGAAGTCTGGTAAAGGCGCTGCCGCACCTGAACGAGCGCACCGCGCACCGCCACGTCATGGTCGTCGCCAAGGGCCTGGCGAGCGCCAAGACCTGCGACTGGTTCCTCGAGCCCAGGACGCTGCTGAAGCGCGCCGTGCGGGTGGCCTACAGCGCCAAGGTCATGCTCCCAAAATCGGACTTCGACGCGGCGCGGACGAAGCCGCGCTACGGCCCCGCGCACCTGCCCTACGTGCCCCGGAGCGCCGTCTACTACGACCGCACGCTCCCCGCCGGCGACGAGCTGCGCGCGGAGCTGTTCGTCGCGCCGAATTTGGTGTCGATCCCCTACGCCACTTCGGTCCACGGCGCGGCGGCCGCGGGCGACGTCGGCGAGCGCGCGCCCTGGAGCCGGCGCCACCACCGGAACCTGCTCATGTCCTTCCAGGGCAAGTTGGGGCGCGAGGCCGGGTCGCACCGCGGCGCGACGAACGGCACGTTCATCGTCGACAAGCACTACGGCGCGGCCGTCCGCGCGCGCGTCGTCCAGATCTGCGAGGCCGCGCCGGAGAACTTCTGCCACGTCGATTTGATCGCTTACCGCGAGCGGTCCAAGTGTTTCCTGGGTCTCGGCACGACGTCCTTCCACCCGGAGACGATGGAGCTCGCGAAAGCCAAGTCCGTCTTCTGCCTCGAGCCCCTCGGCGACTCGCCCTACCGCAAGTCCATCTGGGACTCGCTGAGCCTCGGCTGCATCCCCGTCGTCTTCTCGCTGTACAGCGAGATCACGGCGCCCTGGCACTGGGGGCCCTGGCGCAACGCCTCGCGCGTCTACGTGCCCGAGGCGCGGCTCAACGACGACGCCTTCGACCTCGTGGACCACCTGCGGAGCATCCCGGAGGCGGACGTCAAGGCCATGCAGGCGACCATCGCCCACCACGCGCGGTCCATCCAGATCGCCGTCGACGACGTGCCCCACGACGCGTTCGAGACCCTCGTGCGGCGCCTCGTCGCCGAGGTCGAGGCCCACGAGGCGTCGCCGGGCTTCCCGGCGCCCTTCGACCCGGGCGAGACGGGCCAGTGGCTCGACGTCGGGACGCACTAACGCGATTTCACGGTCGTCGAAGAAGACGGTGAAGGACTCGTTGAAGCTGAACTTCAATGAAGGTATTAGTAAAAAGCCAGAAATGTTCATTGCGATCGAGAAGTCGGGCAGCACGTGCGATAGGCAGCCCCAGAGTGCATGATGGGTGCATTGTAGCTCTGCGTCGGTGTGCCGGCGGCCTGTGCCTTCTCGGAGGGCACAGACGCACGGCGCGCGACGTCCAACCTTCGCTGCATCGATGCGTTCGGCGCTGCGGCGCTGCCTCGCCCTCGCGTGCGTCGTCGCCGGCGGCGGCGCCGACGTCGCGCACCTCGAGCGCCTCGAGCGCCTCGAGCGCCTCGACGCGTGGCTCGCGTCGAACACGTCCGCGGCGCCGCCGGCGCACTGGGCCGTGACGGCGCCGTCGGACGTCCGCGCGGGCTCGGGCTTCGTGCTCGAGAGCGGCCAGAAGCAGGTCGTCGCGTCGCAGCTCACCGGGGCGAGCGGCGCGCAGGTCATCGTCAAGGCGCTCCGCAAGGCCGCCGGGCCCTTCGCCTTCGGCGACCGCGCGAGCGACATCGCCTACTTCGAGCTGGTCTACCTCGAGTACCTCCGCGGCGCGCCGGGCGTCCCGCTCCTCCACGGCGGCTGGGAGACGCGGTCCCACGTGTTCTGGGTGACGAGCCACGACGGCCTGCCCACCGCCACGGGCAAGGGCACGCACGCGCACCCCATGCGCCAACCTGCGCCCCCCGGGGGCCGTCCCGCGTCGCGCTCGAGGCGCCCGCCCCCCAAAAAGGTACTACCTCGCGGACTACGACCGCCGCGCCACCGAGGAGCCCGTCGCCCTCGCGATTGCCTGGCTGCGCTGCTTGCGGTCCTTCGGCGAGCGCGGCGGCTTCGTGCTGACGGACTTCAAGCCGGAGCAGTTCACGCTGGACTCGCGCGGCCGCATCTCGCTCGTCGACGGTCCCGCGCCGAACGCCGGCGACGTCGCGGCGTTCGCGCGGCGCCACTTCGACGGCTGGCGCGGCCCGGCCCCGCCGAGCCACATCGCCGTCGCCGGCGCGCCGCCCCCGGCGCAGCCGGACCTCGAGCCGGGCGGCCCGCGGCCCTGCGGCGCCGCGGGGCCGACGCTCACCTGCGCGGCGCGGTCGCACCAGAACCACCACGGCTGCCGCTACGCCGACTGCGCGAACGCGACGGGCGCGCCCGAGCTCGCGGCCTGCGAGGCGGACGGCGCCTGCGCGCGCTTCGACTGGCGCGCCCACGTCTTCGACGCGGCGACGCGGTCCTGGATCTTCCCGCGGATCATCTCCCTCGCGCGCGACCGGGGCGCGGCGAAGCGGCTCAAGAAGCTCCTCGGGCCCATGACGGCCCGGGACCCGCGCGACCGGCCACAATTCTCCGCGCTCCTCCGGGACCTCGCGCCCTAGTACAACGGTCGAAACACAGGTTACTTGCCGAAGAGGAGGCTGAAGTGGTCGCACAGGTCGCCGACGTCGCTCGCCGCGGCGATTTCCGGCGTGAGGTAGCCCGCGCTGTCGAGGTCCAGCTCGAGGAGCCCGGACGTCTCCGCGAAGGCGGCGGACTCGGCCCAGGGCGCGAGGAAGAGGCTCGACTGGCCCGAGGCGACCGCGTTGGCCGTCATGCCCGCGAGGCACCCGTCCTCGTCCATCGAATCCGCGGGCGCGGCCCGGGGCCGCAACTCGTCGAGCGCCGCCGCCAGGCCGGCCACGAGCGTCGCGGCGAGCTCCGGCTCGGCGTCGACGAGGTTCGTCGTCTCCGTCGGGTCCGCCTCGAGGTCGAAGACGTAGGTCCGCTGGCCGTCGCACGCGCACTGGCACATGGCGTCCGTCGTCGCCGCGTCGCACCAGGGCGCGTTCGTGAGCAGCTTGTAGCGGCCGTCGCGGTAGGCGGCGACGACGGACGTGCCCGCCGAGTCCCAGGACGCGTCCTCGCTAAAGTCCGCGACCGTCGCCGCGTAGACGAGCCGCTCGCGCGTTTTCGCGTCTTCGTCGCCCGCGAGCACGGCGCCGGAGAGATCTAAGCCGCTCACGGCGTCGTAGCCCCCAAAGGCCGCGCCGAAGAGCGTCGGCGCGACGTCGGAGACGTGGACGATGCCGCCGTAGGCCGCGCCGGCCGTCGCGCGGAAGCGCGGGAACGACGCGCCGGCCCAGAAGAACGCGGGCACCCGGACGCCGCCCTCGAAGAGCGTGAGCTTCTCGCCGCGCAGGGGGTAGTTGGACCCGCCGAAGCCCGTGAGCCCGCCGTTGTCGCTCCCGAAGAAGAGGAGCGTGTCGTCGGTCATGCCCGCGGCGTCGAGCGTTTGGAAGAGCGTCTCGAGGGACCGGTCGACGACGAGCAGGGCGCCCGCGGCGAGCTGGCGCTGCTCCGTGTAGTCGCCGGCGTCGAGGGGCGCCACGAGCGCCTTGTACTCGTCGTCCTCCTCGAAGTTCTTCGGGAGCGTGATCGCCGTGTGGATCGCGTTGTACGCTAGATACAGCAAGAGGCCCTTCGCCGCCTCGTGCGCCGCGGCGACGGCGGACGTCGCCGCGGACGTCCAGATGTCCGTGGCGTACGTGTTCTGGTAGTCGTAGGACGGCGCGTCGCCCTCGAAGAGGTCGTAGACCGGTCCGCTCGACGTGAATTCCGCCATGTGCGTCGAGTAGTCGGTCATCATGTCGCCGAGCATGCCCGTGAACGTGTCGAAGCCCCGCGCGAGGGGCAGGTAGGCCGCCGTGCTGTGGCCCACGTCCCACTTGCCCACGCAGGCCTTGTGGTACGCGCCGGGCCGCGCGTCCTCGATCAACGCGGGAAGCGTCTTCGCGTTCTCGTCGAGGCCCCAGGCGCTGTCCCAGACGACGGTACTATAAACGCCGAGCTCCACGGCGTGGCGGCCCGTGAGCAGCGCCGCCCGCGACGGCGTGCAGCTCTGGTCCGCGTAGTAGTTGGACAGCACGACGCCGTCGGCCGCGAGCCGCCGCGCGAACGGCATGGCCGCGCCGAGGTCCGTGCTCGTCCAGGGCGCGTCGTTGTAGCCCATGTCGTCGAGCAGGGCGATGACGACGTGCGGCGCCTTGCTCGCCGCCGGCGTCTCCGCGGCGGCGGCGAGGGACGGCGCGGCGGGCGCCGGCGCGCTCAGCAGGCGCCGCGTCCCGTCGAGGGCCAGGGCGGCCGTGGCGCCGGCCATGAGCACGCGGCCGAGGCGCGACGACCGCCGCGTCCGCTCGATGAGCGGCGTCGCCTCCGTGTCCGGCGCGGCCGGGGCGGCGGAGGTCTCCATCAGCATCGGGGCTGCGGAGAGAACCGAACGAATTCGATACATCTTTGGCTTGGAAGCACCCAAGGGTTCAACGAGATGGCGAGTTTGCGCTGAGGTAAAAGCAGAGCTGCCGCGCGCCGGCGACGTCGTCATTATGGCGCCGTCGCGAGCCAGACCACCGCCGCCGGCCGGCAACAACATCGTCCTCTGCGCCTTATGCCTCCTGCTGGGCCTCATCGGCGGTTTCACCTTCGGCCACGTGCACGGCCTGCACGGCTGCGCCGCCGCCGAGGCGCCCCTGGCGAGCCGGCTGCGGGCGGCGGCGGCGCCCTGCGACGGCCCCTTGGCCTGCGGCGGCGTGCTGCGGGAGGCGAACGAGACGCGGCGCGCGTTGGACGCCGCCATGGCGCGGCTCGGCGCCGTCGAGGCCAAGGCGGAGGCCGCGGAGGCGCGCCACTCGCTCAAGGCCGGCGGTTGCCCGCCGTGCGAGGGCTCCGCGGAGGAGCAGATCGCGCACGCCGAGGAGCTCGAGGCGGAGATCGCGGACCTGCACGCCGCGGCGGCGCGGGCCCAGGAGGGCGGCGCGTCGACGATGAGCCTGCAGTCGACGCAGTGGAAGACGGCGCGCGCCTTCGACCGCAAGGAGCTCTGGGACCGGACGCTCACGGGCTTCCCCTACGTCATGGGCGCGACGCTGAGCCGCGGGGGGCTGCTCTTCACGAAGAAGAACAACAACGGCAGCCTCGACGGCGCGCTGAAGACCTGCAAGGAGGTCGACGTCGTCGTCGCGTCGAGTTCCCCCGACGTGTGCCTCGCGGTCTTCGATTCAAGGCTGCCCATCTACACGATGATGCGCCTCGACAAGGCCGGCGGCACGTTACTGGAGGCGGAGCGCAAGAAGCAATCTCCGAAGCTCCACCAGCATCCCGGCGCCGCCGCGTACGCGCCCGAGCGGCTCGCGTCGCGCGCGCTCGTGCTGAGCCAGGCGGACACGCTGCCCAAGATGTACAGCATCAAGGAGGCGCTCGCGACGACGGCGGCGTTCGCCGGGAACGTGCCCGGCCTGCTCCAGAAGGTGCGCGGTCTGATCAAATCGCGGAAGATCGCGGCGAGGCACGACACCGTCGTGGTGATGGCGACGAATTTGGGAACGCTGGACCTCGTGGCGAACTTCGTGTGCTCCGTCGCGTCCGTGCCGGAGCTCGAGCCGACGCTCGCGTCCGTCCTGGTGTTCGCCTCCGACGGCGGCACGCGCGACGCCGTCGAGAAGCTGGGCATCGCGGCGTTCTCCGACCCGGCGCTCGGGGACCTGCCGAGCGACGCGGCCAAGGTCTACGGGGACCGGTCCTTCGTGCGCATGATGTGGCTCAAGGTGACGTCCGTCTACCTCGTGCTGAGCCTCCAGCACAACGT
Source organism: Aureococcus anophagefferens (assembly GCF_000186865.1). Taxonomy (NCBI): domain Eukaryota; class Pelagophyceae; order Pelagomonadales; family Pelagomonadaceae; genus Aureococcus; species Aureococcus anophagefferens. The sequence goes on from NW_008705579.1 coordinate 165,839, forward strand.
CCTGTTCCAGGACGCGGACGTCGTCTGGTTCCGCGACCCGCTGCCGTACTTTGCCGAGATCGCGGACGACCAGGTCGACACGTTCTGGATGGACGACGGCGCTAGGAGCTCGCGCTACACGCCCTGGTACGCCAACAGCGGCTTCTACTTCCTGCGGGCCAACGAGCGCGTCGTCTTCTTCATGCACCGGCTCCTCATGTCCTACGACGTGATTTTGGCGGTGCGGTCGCACCAGCACGCGCTCATCATGCTCCTGACGGACCTCATGGCGAAGCACGGGCTGACGGCCCAGCTCCTGCCGAACACGGACTTCCCCCAGGGCCAGGTCTTCCACCACAAGAAGGAGATCATGAAGGACTTCGTCGCGGGGCGGCGGAAGCCCTACGTCTTCCACATGTGCTGGACCGCGTCGCGCGTCGACAAGCTCCGCTACCTGAAGAACATCGCCCTCTGGTTCCTCGACCCGAGCTGCCCGGAGGACTCCTGGGCCAACGCGTCGCGCCTCGACGGCCACCACGACCGGTCCTGCTGCCTCGCGGGCGCCAAGGCCTGGACCGTGCCGACGCCCTACGCGAACGAAATCAAACTCGCGTCGAAGTGATAACTCGTGTCGTTTTTAGTGCTCTCGTGCGCTCGCGAGGGGGCAGGCGATGCGTCCTCTCGATTCGGTGGCCGTTGGAGGCTCGTTGTTGCCGATGTTTTCCCTCCGGCGATGCAATATATTCACACTGAAACTCCCACCAATCCTGCTTGGCCGCTCGAGCGCCTCCTCAGCGGTCGGTGCCGCGGCGCCTGAGCCCGCCCTGGTCGCAGCCCGCGGGCGGCGCCGTGCCCCGCGCGAGCGCGGTCGCGAGAAGCAAAAGGGGCCACAACTCCAAAAAGAAAAAAGGGCTGCCCCGGGGCTCCCGTCATGGGCGCGTCGGCGTCGTCCCCGAAGACGGCGCGGCGCAGCCTCTTCTCCCGCGGCGAGAAGAAGCCGCCGAGCCCGGCGCCCGCGCCGGCCGCGGAGGACAAGGCCGCGGAGGACAAGGGCGACCGGCGCGGCAGTTTCGACTCGTCGATGCCGAGCCCGTCGCTCCAGCCCAAGGTGCCCGAGTTCGCGAAGCACCACGAGGCCGTCTGCGACCGGAGCCCCGAGTCGCCGCCGCGGAGTTTGTTGATCGAGTCGCGGGAGGAGGCGACGGAGAAGATGCTGCAGCTGATCCTGTGCGACCGCCACGAGAGCGCGCTCTTCGAGCACTTCCTCCACGGCCAGTACCGCGTCGAGCTCTATTATTTCTTGCGGGCCTGCGAGGCCTTCGAGGCCTTCGCGGCCAAGTGCATCTCCATGTCCCCCGACGAGAGCCGCAAGGGCGTCATGGGCCAGACGGACAACCACCACGCCCTCGCCAAGGGCACGGAGGTCTACGAGACCTACCTGACGCCGTCGTCGGACTACTGCGTCCACCCGGCTCCCGCGCACGCGACGATCGTCGCGCAGCGCCTGGACAACGGCGCCGTGCCCGTGACCCTGTTCCAGATCCCCAAGGCCGCCGTCGCGCGGACGTTGGCGACGGAGTACCTGGAGCTCTTCGCGGACTGCAGGGCAGGAAAAGAGAGCGAAATTCCCAATTTCAAAGGTTCCTATCTCGGCCGCTTTCCACTCGTTTCGGCTGATTTTTGGACGAGCGATCATCTCTCGGAACGTTCTCGAAGCATGGATGCTTTTTCCGGAACGCGCGCGCGCGGAACACTCATGTTGAAGCGAACTTGAATCACTCTTTTCCTGCCCAGGCGGACTGGATCCAGACGGACGAGGCGAAGCAGCTCGCGGACCGGCAGCACGCGCTCGGGTCGCCCGACCGGCGCCAGTCCGACGCGACGGACACGACGGCCTTCGACGAGACCTACGCCATCGACCGCTTCGGGAACCGCGTGCGGCGCAAGGACTCGACGTACTCGGAGACGGGGCCGCGCGACTCGTTCAAGCGCAAGGACTCGCACGACGGCCGGCGGCGCTCGTCGGCCTTCCGCGAGTCGTTCCAGAATTTCCGCGACTCCTTCAAGTCGACGACGTCGTCCTACTTCGACCCGGGCGACGACGAGCCCGCGAAGGAGCGCGGCTTCTTCGGGGCCGCGCGCCGGTCCTACATGGCGGGCCGGAGCCAGAGCCGCGAGGCCCAGCCCAACGAGGCCGCCGTCGTCCGCCACAACTCGTCCTTCCGCGCCGACGACGGCCCGCTCCCGCCGCGGTCGAACTCGTCCTTCCGCACCGACGACGGCCGGTCGAACTCGTCGTTCCGGTTGGACCCGGACACGCGGTCCTCGTCGTTCTCGACGGCGCGCCACTCGTCCTACTCCGACTTCTCCTCCCAGTCGCGCGACAGTTTGTACGATTCGTTGGACTCCTGCGACCCGGAGCGCTTCGCCGCGGAGTACAACGACGACGGCGCTTCGCCGACGAAGAGCCGCGGGTCCTTCAAGGGGCCGCCGCGCGGCTCCTTCAAGGCCGGCGACCGCGGCTCCTTCAAGGGGAAACTGCCGCCCATCGCCGACCCGCCGACGTCCGACGCGCGCAACGGCGGCCTCAAGCCCGTCGACATCCCCCGGCGCGGCAGCCGCGACGGCCGCCGCTTTTCGGACGCGAAGCCAAATTTGGAAGTATTCCTCGAGGCCAAGGAGGACAGCCACGACTCGCCGCGGCCCTCCCGGGAAGTCATGCCGCGCCGGGCGTCCGCGGAGATGGTCGCGCGGAAGCGGTCCGAGGAGTCCGACGCGAACGCGCCGGACTCGGACTCGCTCCCGTCGCCGCGCGCGGACCCGAACGCCGAGTCCGACGAGGGCAAGGCGCCGAGCGAGTGCGTCCGCCGGGCGCCGGAGTAAACCCCTTAGTAGCACGCGCGCGCGCTGCGGGCGGCCGGTCTTCGGGCTCCCTACGGCTCGTTGACCGGACTTGCAGAGCATCGTTAACCTACGAGCCTGGCGATTATGGCCTCCGAAGAAGCTTGCGAAGCGCCGATGACGGAGCCCAGCGAAGCATCGATGCCGGCGGATACGAAGCCGCAAAAGGAAAAGGTCGTGCTATTATTCCCCGACGGCGCGCCGCCGGAGACCGCGGACGCGACGGCCGCGCGCCTCGACGCGCTCAAGGCGAAGCACATCCAGCCCATCAAGCGCGAGTACCTCGTCGACACGTCCGCCGGCGGCGGCGACGCGCGCGAGGAGAAGAGCGGCCGGGGCCAGAACAAGAAGCGGCCCGTGGAGAAGCCGCCCGCGGAGGCGCGGACGGCCGGCGACCCCGCGGGCCTGGCCGACGAGACGAGCCGCGTCCCGTTCGACGTCCAGCTCGCGCTGCGCAAGCGCGAGTACAAGTTCCTCACGGCGCGGGGCGCGACGGAGGCGTCGACGGCCAGCGCGCCGCCCCTGCTCAAGGAGCGCAAGCTCGTGGACTTTTCCGGAAAGGTCTACGTCGCGCCGCTGACGACGGTCGGCAATTTACCGTTCCGGCGCGTGTTAACCAAATACGGCGCGGACATCACCTGCGGCGAGATGGCGCTGTGCCCCAATCTGAACGACGGCCAGTCGTCGGAGTGGGCGCTGCTGCGGCGCCACAAGGACGAGAAGTGCTTCGGCGTCCAATTATCGGCCGCGCACGGCGACCAGTTCGGCCGCGCCTGCGAGGTCGTGGACAAGTACGGCGACGTCGACTTCGTGGACCTGAACATGGGCTGCCCCATCGATTTGGTGTGCTCCAAGGGCGGCGGCGCGGCGCTCATGCGGCGGAACAAGAAGGTCCGGAGCATCTTAGAGATGGGCCTCGAGCGGCTGTCGGTACCGATGACGCTGAAGATGCGCACGGGCTGGGACGAGGACCCGAAGCTGGCCCACACCATGGCGGGCTACGCCCAGGCCTGGGCCCACGAGCTCGGCCCGGGCTCCGTCGCCTGCGTCTTCGTCCACGGCCGGAGTCGGACGGCGAGGTACTCGCGGGCCGCGAACTGGGCCTACGTCGAGACCGTGGCGAGGTGCCAGGACGACGCCATCCCGAAGCTGCCCATCATCGGCAACGGCGACATCATGTCCTACGCCGACTGGGAGGAGAAGCGGAAAACGGCGCCGTCGACGTGCGACTGCGCGATGCTCGCGCGCGGCGCGCTCATCAAGCCCTGGCTGCCGACGGAGCTCCACGAGAAGCGGGCCTGGGACATCTCGGCGTCGGAGCGTTTGGACATCCTCCGCGACTTCGCCAAGTTCGGCCTCGACCACTGGGGCGCGGACGACTGCGGCGTCGGCCGCTGCCGCCGCTTCCTCCTCGAGTGGCTCTCGTTCCTCCACCGCTACACGCCCGTCGGCCTCCTCGAGCGCCTCCCCCAGCGCATGAACGACCGCCCGCCCAAGTTCGTCGGCCGCAACGACCTCGAGACCCTCATGGCCTCCGACGACTCCCGGGACTGGGTCACGATCTCCGAGATGCTCCTCGGCAAGGTGCCCGACGACTTCTCCTTCACGCCCAAGCACAAGGCCAACTCCTACGCGGCCGCGGACACGACGGCCAAGCCCACGGACTGGGGATGAGCGTAGTAAATGTCACCCGGAATGTAAAAGGAAGCCGACGACCGCGCGCTCGACCTCCGCGCGCGCCGCGCGGCCGAGGCACGCGCGGAAGAGCGACCGCAGCGCCCGCGCGGCCCGCCCCCTGATGGCGGCGCCCGCGTTCCACAGGGCGTCGCGCCGCAGGCGGCCGACGCGGACCCTGCCGTCCCGCGCGAGCTCCGCGAGCGCCTCGACAGAAACGGCGGCCGCGATCGCGACCCAGTGGGCGTCGTTCCCGTCGGCGAGGTGCTGCAGCGTCCACATCGTGTGCGCGTACGCGGAGCCGTAGGTGCACAGCGTCTGCGACAGCTTCACGAGCCGCGGAACGCCGCCGGCCGCGACGACGGCGGCCGCGCCCGCGCGCTCCGTCGCGATGAAACGCAGCGTGTATATCAGGTGCCACTTCTCCGCCGCGTCGTCGTCTTCGAGGAGCGCCACCAGCGGCGCGACGCCACCCGCTCGGATGACCGCGGCCGCGATGCCGTAGTTGTCGTAGTCGGCGAGCCGCATGAGCGCCGCCGCGGCCCCTCGCTTGGCCTCGTCGTCGCCGGATTTCAGGTGGCGCACGTACTCGACGATCAACGCGTCGCGCCCGCGGACGGCGGCGCCTCTGCGATCATCCCGTGCGCGCACGGGTACTCGCATGAGCAACAGAAGTATACATAAGCCAGAAGTAGACCGCGCTTACGTCCGCGCTTTCGAATACATGAACGGCAACATCGGCTTAGGCTGCCCGTGGACGATGGCGGCCGCATTGCTCGCGCCTTGGACCAAGCAGTAATTTCGCCGTGGAGGCGAACTGGCAGCGGCAGTGGGCGGAGCACGACGCCGCGAATCCGCCGAACGAGAAGTAATCACATAGCATCATGGAGGCGAACTGGCAGCGCCAGTGGGCGGAGCACGACGCCGCGAATCCGCCGAACGAGAAGGACGGGCAGCAGAGCCTGCTCATCCAGAAGCTCATGCGCCTCGCCGTCGAGGTCTTCGAGCACCGCCGCTACCTGGGCACCGTCGAGGTGTCCTGGATGTTCGGCATCTACCAGGAGTCGGCGACGATCTGGATCGACGAGGCCGGCGCCGGCGGCGGGCCGGACCCCCTGCTCGACGACACGTCGAACGCGGCGAAGACGCTCCGTCAGCTCATATCGCGCATGGAGGCGCGCGCGAAGCGCTGGGACGACCCCTTCTTCGCGGAGAAGCCGTCCCGCGACACGCGCCTCGGCGCGACGGGCACCATCGGCTTCAACATTTTCGGCATCGTGGGGTGGCAGGTGTCCGTGACGTGCTCCATCTACGCGAGCACGCTCCGGCGCTACGCGGCGTCCCGGAGCCGCTGGCCGCTCGTCGAGTCGCTGGAGCGCTACCGGCCCTTCTTCCTGGCCATCGCGGCGGACGGCTACGTCGACGGCGCCGCGCTGCGGCGCGCGCTCGAGACCGGCGGCGCGCGGCTGCCGCCGCCGCTGGCCGAGGCGCCGCGCGCGACGCTCCGGGACGCGTGGCACCTCGCGGACCACGACAACGACGGCAAGCTCGACCTCGAGGAGTACGTCCTCTTCATCCACCTCGTGACCATGGCGCGCGGCGGCCTGCCCCGCGCGCTGCCCGAGAACCTCGTCCCGCCGCGCGCGCGCGAGGCCCGGGCGCCGCCGACGCCGCCGCGCGAGCCGCCGACGCCGCCGCCCGCGTCCCCGCCCGCCTCCCCGGCGGACGACATCCAGGTGGAGATCTAAGAGGTTACTGCCACGCCGTCGCGCTGGCCTCGAAGACGAGCTCGTCGTCGTCGCCGCCGTCCCCGCGCGCGGCGACGCTCGCGGCGACGCGCTCGACTTCGCTCGGCGGTGGCGCGGCGGCGATGACGGGCAAGTCCGGCGAAGGTCCCGCGGGCTTTGGGGCGCCGAGCGCGACGACGACGGGCGACGTCACGAGCGGGCTCATGTTGACGGGCCGGCCGCGGGGGCCGAAGCGGCCGACGGAGGGCGGAATCCGAACGACCGTGGGAGGGGCGTCGTCGCCGCGCCTCCACCTCCCTCCCACCCATGCTCTGGAGAGCCCGTGGGCATGGGCCTGCCGGACCGCCAGGACACGGGCGCGCGCGTCCTCGCGGGCCGTCGCGGAAGGCGACGGCTCGGAGTCGGCGGCTCCCGGCGCGCGCGACGCTTGTTCCGTCGCTTCGGGCGCCGGGACGACGACGACGGTGCGGCGCGCTTCGCGTTCCGTCGCGCGCGCGCGGGCGAGCGCCTCGCGGCGCGGCGCGCGAGGCTTGATGCGTGGCGGCGCGGGGCCGTGCTCGTCAGGAAAGTTCAGCCGCACGTCGAGGCCGAGCGCTCGCACGCGCGCGTCGTATGCCTTGGCCGCGTCGCGCTTATCGTCGAAGGTGCCGATGTACTCTTGGTAGCCGCCGCACTTGATCCGCGCCTGCCACCGATCCTTGTTCGCGGATACGCCTCGATAGCTCCGCGGGTCGGGGCCCGCGGACGCGGCGGGCGCCGCGACCGCCGCCAGCGGCGGCGGCGGCGTGGTGACGGGCTTCGGAAGCGCGACGGGCGGCGGCGGCTCGCCGCTCGCGGCGGCCTCGGCACTCCACGTCCGCAACATCCGACCCATCAACGCGTCGCAGAGCGCGGCGTCGCTCTGAGTCTCGAGGCGGTGCAGGAAGGAATCGAAGGGAGGGAGGAGGCGGTCGTTCGAAGCGGGTCTGACTATGGTCGGTTGTTTGGGAGCGGTGGCGCCGCCGTTACTTGTGCGCCGCCGCTTCGCGTGCGAGTCGTGCGAGTCCATGGCGCGATGCGCTTCGAGACTGTCTGACCGCCTCACGCTGTAATTTTTGCCTCGCAAAATCGCCACAAGGACATCTCAAAGGGCGGGCGGACTGGCAAGCGCGGCGCGATCGATCATGCCTCAAACGCGCCATCAGCAGAAGTCACATTCAGCGGCTCGCGCGCGAGAGTTGCTCGGAGCTTGCCTGCGCGTGCAGCTGCCGGCCCTGGCGGAATTCGTGCCATTGATCGAGTTTCTCGCCCTGGCCGTCACCTCTCGAGAACTGTCAGTCGAGGCGACCTCGACGCCTGTTCTGCGCGCGCTCGCCGCTCGGTGCCCGGTACTGCGGACAACGGCCGTGACGACTCGCATCGCGGAGTCGGCCGCGCCGTTGCGCGAGCTTTTGGACATCGCGTTCTTGGACAATGGAGACGGATTCCAGAAGGACCTCCCACCCATGAAGTATGAGTGCGTCGTAGAGCTCAGCCTTCGCGACGGCACAAAGATCGTCCAGTGCGGGCCGATGTGCAACTGGGACAACAACTTCGCCTGGGGCGCGGCGTGGACGAAGGTCGACATCGAACTGACGGACCCGAAGAATCGCGTGACTGTCCACGAAGACGCGATCGACCTCTGGAACTACGACGAGGAGATCACAGAATCAATTGCGAATGCTCATGAGGAACTATTGGCTGCAACATGCCCGATTGGTTACGCGGATATCACCATTGTCCGTGGAGACGGTCGCGTTCTGCGCCTCTTCGAGGGTGAGATCGACATGATACCGACTGGACTCCGCGTCGAGGATTGGGATGCGGGTTACGGTGAGTCGTATGAAATTTCTCTGCACTCGGAGAGATCGTGCTCGGTGACTCCAAGTGGCACTCCGAGTAATTTCGAGCGGCAGCTGTCGAGCCGCGCCTCTTTAAAAGCGATCGTCTGCGATCCTCAGGGTGGGCGCGTCTCCTACGTCGCGTCTTGCGTGCTTCTCGAGTTCGAGAACTGGCTTCGGTGGGACGGCATCAACAACTTCCCCGAACCTCACCGGATCGGCACTCACAGAGAAAACGTAAACGACCAGGAATCGGGCCCCTCGGACCTGGTGGGCGGCCGTTGCGGCACGACCGACGACATCCTCTACCTGCTCGACTTCATTGGTGATTGGCGTTAGTTATCCCTTGAAGTATGCGCGACGACGAATGCCGCGTTTCGCCTCGCGAGCTCGCGACGTCTGCTCTACACTAAGTTACAGCTCGGCCTCCGTGAGGAGCTTGAGGCGGTACTGCGTGTTGGTCGCGAAGGCGGGGTTCGCCACCAGGGGCGGCGCCCAGTCGTGAGACCATCGACCGGCGGTGCCCAGTCGTGAGTCACGGCTCCGAGTCCGGCCCGCTCATGGCATTCGCTCGACACCCCCTTTACGCTAGCCCGCGCGCCGCCGCTTGCGGGGGTCCGCGGCGCGCCGGGGGTCCGCGGCCTTCTTCGGCTGCTCCTCGGAGAAGCCGTTGGGCGCGTCGTCCGCGGGCGCGGGCTCGTCCTTGACCACGACGACGGGCTCGTCCTTGACGGCCGCGCGGCGCGCGCGCGGGTCCGCGGCGGCCTTGCGCCGCCGCGGGTCGGCCGAGGGCGCGGCCGCCGCCGCCGCCGCCTCGGCCTTGGCCGCGAGGGCCTTGGCCGCGGCGACCAGCGGCGCGCCCGGCGCGTCGTCCGCGGGCGCCGCGCCGTTTTTCAGCGCGGACTTCGCGGGCCGCGCGTGGCCCAGGCCCGGCCCCTTCTTCTTCTTCTTGAGCGCGCGGCCGCCCCAGCCGCTGAGGCGGATGGCCTCGTCGGACACGAATTTCGACGCCGCGTCCGCGCCGCGGAGCTTTTCCAAAGCCGCGCGCAGCGCGGCCAGCGGCCGGTTCGGCGTCGCCGCGGCGGCCAGCGGCAGCGCCGCGTCCTCGCTGTCCCAGTAGAGCGCCTCGGCCCCGCCGAGCCGCGCGTCGCGCACGCCGCCGACGGCCGCGTGGCGCCCGAGCGCGTGGCGCCGGTCGTGGCCGACGCGCAGCGGCGGCTCGTCGTCGTCGTGCCACGGCGCGACCGCGAAGCCCGCGGTCGCGTGCCACTGGCGCAGCGTCGCGCCGACGGAGCCGCCGCCCTCGAGCACGGACGAGCTGAAGTCGCGGCAGCGCTTCGACAGGTCGCCGTCGGCGACGTCCGCGAGCGCGACGTCGTCCGCGTCTTCCGCGTGCGCGTCCTCGTCGAGCGCGGACCCGTCGCGCAAATCCCGTAAATCGCGCAGCGCCCGCAGCGCCACGCGCGCGTAGTCGCGCGTCGACCCGAAGGCGTCGTCGCCGACGTCGCGGCAGAGACCCTTCCACGCGGCCGCCTCGGGGTCGTCGTCGTCGGCGGCCGCGTCGTGCAGCCCGTCGAAGAACGCGACGGCCCGCTCTAAAGCTTCAACAGCATCAAAGTCGCCGACGACCTCGCAGACCTTGCCGTGGCCCACGCGCGCGTCCCAGGCCAGCGACGCGGGGCACCGCGCGACCCACGCCGCGGCGCGGAGCAGCTTCGCCGCGCGCCGGTCGAGCTCGCGCGCGGCCCTCGACCGGTCCCGGCGCATGGTCTTCTTCAGCGGCGCGACCATGTCGTCCTCCGGCGCCGGCGGCGCCGCCGTGGCGCCCTGCGCCGCCAGGTTGTCGAGCGCGGCCCGGAGGCCCGCGAGCACGCGCTTCAGGAGCAGGCCGTCCTTGCCGGGCGTCGCGAGCGCGCGCAGCACCTTGGCGCCGTTGCGCTTCTCCTTGCCCAGCAAGCCCAGACACCGCGCGGCGGCGAAGTGGACGCCGAGGTCGGCCTTGTGGTACTTGGCGAGGATTTTGGCGAGAGCCCTCGTCGCGGCCGCGAGGAACGTGCCGCTGATCGACGACACGTGGCCCATGGCCCGCCCCTCCGGGGGCGGGAGGCCGCTCAATAAAGCGTCGAGCGCGGCCTTGGTCTTGCCGTGGTCGTCGCAGGCCGTCCGCTCCTGCATCTCCACGAGCAGCGCCGCGAGCGCGTCGAGCGCGAGCCGTAAGACCTCGGGCTTCGGCACGGCGAGCGCGTCGAGCAACGCGAAGGGCGCGCCGCAGGCGAAGAGCGCCGTGCGCCCGCCGGGGCCGTGGCACGCCTCGCGCAGCCCGACCAGGAGCCGCGCCGCGCGCGTCCACGGCGCCACGCCTTCGACGCGGCAGAACGCGGCCGCGCGCCGCAGGTGCGCGTCGTCGCCCGCGCGGTCCATGAGCTCGAGCGGCTGCTTCGACTTGGCCGCGGCGACGGCGGCCTTCGTTTCTAAGAGCAGGTAGGTCGCGTACGCGGCGCCGCCGCGGGGCCCGGCGTCGACGCACCGCGACAGCACGCCGCAGCCGAGCGCCTGCACGTCCGCCGCGCCCGACTCGACGCAGGAGCAGAGCAGGGGCGCCAGGTAGGGCGCCGCGTCCGCGAGGGCGCCGTCCCAGCGCGCCCGCGCCTCGCGCTCCGCGGCGTCGGCCGCGCGCGCCGCGAGCGCGTGCGCGCCGCGGCGGCCGTCGAGCGCCGCGCGGAGCGCCCAGTTGCCGGCGGCCCGGGCGGCGCGCGACGCCGTCCTGGGCACGCGGCGGTGTTTCGCGTCCATGATCTCCAGGCCCCGGTCGTCCTCGCCCCCAAAGGGCACGGCCGGGAACTCGTCGTCGAATTCGCGGCCGGCGCCGGCGCCGTCCGGCGCGTGCGCCGCGGCGGCGAAGGCGCCCACGGGCGCCGCCGCGGGCACGCAGGCGTCGAGCGCGGAGACGCCGCCGAGCTTCCGGTCCGGCCGGCCGCAGGAGAAGCGGCCGATCGCCGCGAGGAGCCGCGCGGGCGACCAGCACCGCGCGGGCGCCGGTTTCGCCTCGTCCATGAAGTCCGACGCCTTGCGCCGCTTCTTCGACGGGGGCTTCGCAGCGACGACGACCTCGTCGCCGTCGCCGGCCTGGCGCGGCGACCAGTACGTGAGCAGGTCGAGCGCGGCGCGCCGGAGCGCGCGGCCCGCGACGGCGAGGCGCGTCTTCGCCGCGTCGCCGCTGTGGCGCGACCGCCGCACCGCCGCGTCGAAGTCGTCGTCGTCGCACTCGAGCGGCGGCTTGGCCTCGCCGACGTCCGGGCCGAAGGAGCCGTCGACGGCGTTGACGACGCGGAGGAGGCACGCGAGCGCCTTCGCCTCGTCGCGCCAGTCCGCCGTCGTCCGCCGGACGACCTTCAGCAGCTCGTCGAGGAGCCCCGCGGCGGCGCAGGCCGACTCGAGGGCGCGGAGCAGCGCCGCGAGCGCCGACTCCGTGTCGACGGGCGCGCCGCCCGGGTACGCGGCGTCCTTGGCCGCGTCGTCGACGTCGTCGTCGTCGTCGTCGAGGACGTCGCAGCGCCGCGCGAGGCACGCGACCTTGGCCAGGGCGTCCTCGCTCCGGCCCGACGCGGCGAGCTGGCGCGGCAGGTCGCCGCGCAGGCGGTCGAGGCGGTCCGCGGCCTCGTCGAGCACGCGGAAGAGGCCCCCGGCGTCGTCGGGCGACAGGAGGCGCCGGTCGAGGCTCCGGGCGCGCAGCGCCGCGGCGCGGGAACCGCCGCGCCGCAGCTCGTCCCGCAGCCGCCGGAGCGCCACGGTCGCCACGGCGTGGGCCTCGCGCGGCGCCGCGGGCTCGCCGTCCTCGACGAGCCGCCGCTCCGCGTCGCCCAGGCCGCCCGCGCGCGACGCGCCCCACTTCGCCGCCTCGGCCTCGCCGACGTCGACGGCCACGGCCGCCGCCGCGCCCGCGCAGGCGCGCGGGAGCGCGTCGTCGTCGTTGTCGCCGTCGTCGAGCGGCCCGCCGGCCGCCGTCGCGCGCAGCAGCACGACGAGCCGGCTCTTCGCGTCCTCGCGCGCGAGCGACGACGCGGCGCGCTGCGCGCCGATCATGAGCACGGCGGCCTCGGAGCCGGCGCCGTCGCCCGCGACGGCGCCGTGGATCGCCGCGCGGTGGGACGCTAAACCGCGGAGCGCGGCCGCGCACGGCGACGGCGACGCGTGCGCCAACTCCGCGAGGAGCGCGAGCGCGTGCTGCGCGGCGCCGCCCTCGCCGCCCGCCGCCGCGACGGCGACGAGGCGCGCGACGCAGCCGGGCGTCTCGCCGAGCGCGCGCCGCGCCGCGTCGCCCGCGGAAACGTCGCCGAACTCGACGACGCGACGCGCCGCGAGCAGCACGTCGTCCAGGCTCGGCGCGCCCGGCACGTCGTCCTCCGGCGCCGTCGCGAGGCTCCGAGCGAGCGCGAAGGCCCCGGCGTCCAGGCGCACGGCCGTCGCCAGGCCCCCGTCGTCGCACAAGTCGCCGAACGACCGCGACGACTTCGGACATAGAGCCCAGAGCGCGCCGCCGCCCTCCAGGCCCCGCAGCGTCGCCACGACCTTGCGCAGGGCGCCATCGAGGGGCCGCGTCGCCGCGGCGGCGTCGAGGCGCCCCGCGGCGTCGCCGTCGCGCGCCGCGGCGCGCGCGGCCGCCGCCGCGCCGGCCAAAGCGGCCGCGGACGCCGCGAGGCGCTCCGCGAGCGCCGCGTCCAGGCACCGCGGGTCCAGCGCCGCGCCGCCGCCGATGAGCGCCGCGACGGCGTCCAAATCCCGCGCGCCGTCCCGCAGGCGCAGCCAGGACCGCGGCGCTTCCAGAGCGCCGCGCGCGGACGCGCGGAGCCGCGTTAACCCGTCGACGAGCGCGAGGCGCCGCGCGGCGTCCCCGAGGCTCGCGCGGAGCGCCGCCGACGGCCGCGGCTTCTCCATGACGAGCCGCGTGACCAACGCCGCGTAGCAGGTCGCGGCGACGGTCTTCGCCGCGGACGGCGACGCCGCGGCGAGCGCGGCGACGGCCGCGGCGGCCGCCTCGGCGCGCTTCGGCGACGCCGCGGCGTCCCCCAGGATCGCGCCGGCGACGCCCGCCACGGTGCCGACGAGCGCGTCGGCGAGGACCGTCGGGTCCGCGCTGCGCCCGAGCGCCGCGGCCGCGAGGCGGCAGCCCGCGGCGGCGTCCGCCGGCGCGCCCTCGACGGCCCGCGCGACCGCGGCGACGACGGCGTCCCAGGGCACGCGCGCGTCCGCCGGTGCGGCCTCCAAAGCATCCAAAGCGCCGGCCGGCGCGCCGGCGCAGGCCGTGATGAGGTCCACGTCGCCGTCGCCGTCGCCGTCGTCGCCCGAAAGGTCCGGCGCGGCCAGAGCGTCGTCGCCCGCGCGGTCCAGCAGCGCCGCGCTGAGCTCGTGCTCGTCGACGCCCGCGCCGGACTCGTCGTAGAGCGACGCCGGCGGATTGCGCAGCTCCGCCGCCGAGGAGCCGCGGGCCTGCGGCGCCTCCTCGACGGCCGCGGCCTCGGGCCTTTCGCCGTAGACGGCCAGACACGCCTTGGCGTACGTGCCCCGGATGGCCACGCGGTCGGCGACGACGTCGCTCGGCAGGCCCGGCGCGGCGCCGACCACGTAGGTCGCGCCGCCCTGCACGACGCACCGCGGCGACAGCGCGGCCCACCGGAACGACCCGGACTCCTCGACGCCGTAGAAGACCTCGATCTCGAACTCGCGCGCCTGCGTCGCGGCGGCGGCGCCGTGCGCGCTCGCGCCGCAGGGCAGCACGCTGAACTTGAGGATGCGGAACTTCTCCTTCCACGCGATCTCGTCCTCCGCGGGGCGGCCGAAGTGGCCCACGCTCAGCAGGCGCATGCTCGGCGCCGGCGGCTTCTGGTCCCAGCCGCTCATCGCTGCAACTCGGTGTTATATAATGTGTTGTTGCGCGGCGGCGCTCGCACGCCGAGGTTGCGCGGTCGCTCGCGCGCGCGCGGCGTGTTGTTGGCGCGCGCCGCGAGCTGCCTCGAGTTGTCGGCGGCGCCGGCGATTCAGCCGCCGGGGATCGCGACCGAGGCCTCTCGAGACCGAGGACGCCCTCGGAGGACTCCACGCAGCCCCACCCCGGAACCAACGCGAAATAGCCGCCAACTATACGTCCTCGGCCTCCTCGTCCTCCGTCTCCTCCTCCTCCTCCGCCGCCGCCTCCTCGTCGGGCGGCCGCGCGGCGTCGACGCGGATCTCCCAGGACGCGTCCTCCGGCGGCCGCGCGACCGCGGTGGCGACGGCGCGGTCCGCGCCGTCGAGGAGGTCGACGAGGAAGGCGGCGGCGGCGTCGACGCCGGGCGCGCCGTCCGCGAGCCGCGCGGCGATCTTTTCGCACGCGTCGCCCGCGCCCGCGCCGACGGCCGCCGCGGTCCACGGCGCGCACCAGCCGCTCGGGTCGACGCGGTAGAGCTTCGGCACCCCATCGTCGTCGACGCCCGCGAGGAGCACGGAGCAGCCGAAGGGCCGGAGGCCCCCGAGCTGCGTGTGCTCCTGTAAACGCGCGCCGAGCGCCGCCGCGAGCGCGCCGACGCCCATGGGCGCGCCCCAGGTCCGCGCGTGGGCGACGGCCACGTCCTGGCACTGCGTCACGAGGGCCCGGAAGTCCGCGGGCAGGCCCGCGTACGTCGCGACGACGGCCTCGGTCACGCGGCAGACGTGCGGCGACTCCGCGCGGCCGAGCCCCTCGTCGCCCTTGCGCACGCACTTGGCGAGGACGACGCCGTCGGCGCAGATCACGGCCGCCGCCGGCAGCGCGCGCTCGACGGCCTTGAACGCGAACTCGATCTGCTGCAGCCGGCCGTCGGGGCTGAAGGTCGACAGGCTGAAGCTGTAGGGGCTATTCGTCGCGGCGCCGGCGGCCGTCGCGAGGAGGAGCGCGCAGCGCACGCGTCGCAGCACTGCTGCGGGCGCGCGCATCGCGTTGGCGTTCGCTGCCGGTGCGCTGTCGCGTCGCTGCAGCTGCAGGCACACCTCGATGCGAGGCCTCTCCGGACAAAAGATGCGCCAAGGCAGCGGCCGCGCGCCACGCGATGCGGACTTCTCCGACGGCAACCTTGGTCGCGTCGCGCCGTCGCCTTCGCACTACGGAGGACGCGTCCTGGGAGATCCGCCTCGGATCTGGCGCGGCCGCGCGACGACGACGCGCGGAAGGCGAATGTGGGCGTCTAGAGTCGAGCAACGGCCATGTCCAGCCTGCGGCGGGTTGTCCGGGCGGTCGGTGCGTGCGCCGTGCTTTACAGCGGCGCCGCGACGGGCACGGAGCCCGCGAGCGCCGCGGCATTCCTCAGGCCGACGGTGAACTTTTTATTGCATTGAAGCGAGCGACTCCGCATCAGAGTCGACGAGAGTTGACGACGATCTCGCCCGGCGGCCGCGGCAGTCGGCCCACGAAGCGACCCGCCGCCCTTGAGAGGAGCGTACCGCGCTGCCGGACGTCCTCGGTATCGGCCTCGTTCGTCGGCGGGGCGGCTTTGGCGCTATAACAAAGTCGCCCTCGCGCCTCGAAGCCATGCGCCTCGTCCTCGCGCTCGCCGCGGTCGCGCGCGTGGGCCTCGCGCTCCAGTCGCACCCGAGACGCGCTCCGCGGCCCTGCCTCGCGAGAGCCGCCGCCGGCCCGCGACGAGCGGCGCCCCTGAACGTCGCCGCGGGCCTCGAGGCCGAGCCGCCGCTCGAGCAGCCGGCGGCGGACGGCGTCGCGCCCGCGATCCGGGACCCGGCCAAGTACGGCGCGGAGCTGCGCAACGCCTACCAGCGCTGCGGGGAGATCACGAAGATCTTCAGCAAGACGTTCTACTTCGGCACGACCTTCTTCTCCGAGTCGAAGAAGACGGCGGTCTGGGCGATCTACGTCTGGTGCCGGCGGACGGACGACATCGTCGACTCGCCGCTCGCGGCCATGCTCGGGCCCGAGCGCATGACCGAGGATTTGCGGCTCTGGAAGGAGCGCCTCGACAAGATCTGGGTCGGCGAGCCCACGGACGCGTTGGACCTGGCGCTCGCGGACGCGAAGCGGCGGTACCCGGACCTGGACATGGCGCCCTACGTGGACATGATCGACGGCATGCTCATGGACACGCCGGGCCACGAGATCTTCCAGGACCGCTACGAGACCTGGGAGGAGCTCTACTTGTACTGCTACCGCGTCGCGGGCACGGTGGGGCTGATGGTGCTGCCCGTGCTCGGCTGCGCGGAGGGCTACACGCTCGAGGAGTCCATCCCGCCGGGCCTGAGCCTGGGCATCGCCTTCCAGATCACGAACATCCTGCGGGACGTCGGCGAGGACGCGCTGCGGGGCCGCATCTACCTCCCCCGGGAAGACATGGCGAAATTCGGCGTCACCGAGAAGCAGATCATGGACGGCATCGTCGACGACAACTACAAGAACTTGATCAAGTTCGAGATCGACCGCGCCGAGGCCTACTACGTCGAGGCGCGCACGGGCATCCCCATGCTCGACCCGCAGGCGCGCCTCGCCGTCGAGGTCGCGCTCAACGTCTACCGCGGCATCCTCCGCAAGCTCGAGGAGAACGACTACGACAACTTCAGGAAGCGGGCCTACGTGTCCAAGCCGGAGAAGTTCCTCATGCTCCCCCAGTCCTGGATGAACGTCAAGGACATGGCGCCCTAGCCGACCGGCCGCCGCGGGACCGCGCCACCTCGATCGACCGCGCCGGCGCGCCCGCCGGCGAGCTAAGGTAACACATAGCACGAGCCTGTGTGTCGCGGCGGGGCGCGGCGCGAAGGCGCTCGGCAGCCGAGTCCGTCGCGCCACTTCACCTTTAATTCAACGCACTACGTCACGGTTGCACTTCGTCCGTGGCCGGGGCCCGGGGCTCTACAAAAGTATGGGGCAGCCTTTCGAAAGGTTTCGAAGCCTTGCTCAGTAATGGTATGGCCAAGTTTGTGCATGCGCTGCTCGCGGCCCTCGCGCGCGCGCGCATCCCGGGGTGCACGCCGCAATTGCCGCTGCCTACCGTGATCCACATCCCGAAAACGGGCGGCACCCAGGCCGCCGGCGGCGTCCTCAAGTACGACGCGAACCACGGGCACGACGTGGCGTTCCCGCTGCCGCTGCTCCTCGGCGGGCGCACCTGCAATTGGCACCACATCCCGCCGCGCTACTTCAACGCGAGCGGCGGCGCGGCGACGAACCCCTACCACGGTCGGCGGACCGTGTGCTTCGTCCGCGAGCCGATCTCCCGTTGGATCTCCCAGTGGGGCTACAAGAGCCAGGTCTCGCGGCAGCACCCGTCGAGCGCCCACGCGCTCAACGCGTACACGCGCCAGTGGCTCGGGGACCTAGTGATCGAGAGGCGCCGCGACGGCGACTTCTCCGCGGCGCTCGCGCGGCGCGCCGCGGCGTCGTTCGCGCCGTCGGCCTACGCGGGGCCGGAGCGGCCGCAGAAGTCGGTCATGGACTTCGGCCTGCGCAACCTGGACCCCGGCACGCTCGCCTGGGACCCCCAGTACGACTGCCACCTCATCCCGCAATCGACGTACGTCTGGGACGCGGAGGGCCGGCGGACGTGCGACGAGATCCTCCGGACCTCCAACATCACGAACGAGCTCCGCCGGTTCAAGGCCCTCGCCTGCAAGGAGCCCCCGGCGCCCCACGGACGCCGGCTCCGGTCGCCCCTCGACCCGGTGACGTCGAGCCACCAGCTCACCGCCGACGACCTCAGGCTCGACCCGGAGCTCGTGGACGCGCTCCGCGTGCTCTACGCCGAGGACTACGCGAAGCTCGGGGCCTACTTCGACGCGCCGCCGCCCGCCTAGATGGATGGGACCCTCGGGCCGAGGCCACGTCCTTCGCCTGCGTTAGGCTCTGCGTTCAAGCTATCTGGTTCCACCCAGGCGCCGACGGGCCCTTCTTCACTTTGTCGACGTTGAGCCGTGAAGCCGCGTGGCTCGTTGCGGCATAAATTTGCGTCGTCGCCGTGCGCTGCCGCCGCGCCGCACTTTTTGCACGGTGTCGAGACCTCTTGCTTCGTGCATGCGCAGGCGGCCGCAGCACGCGACGACCATGGGCAGCGACCGCTACGACCGCCACGACGGCGAGCGGAGCCCCTTTATGGTGGTGCTGGGCATGGGGTGCCTCGCGCTCGTCGGCTTCCTCGTCGTCGTCCGCGGCGTCTTCGTCGCGGGGTCCCACGTCGTCGAGGCCGAGGTCGCCTACGAGACGTCGCTGAGCGTGGCGACGTGGAACGTCGCCGCGATCAACAACAACCCGTTCGAGTACTGGATCACGCACCACGACCCCGCGTACAATTCGCTGATGGAGGACGTGCAGCGCTTCGTCGACGAGCCCGGCGACCGCGACGTGCCCGTGTCCGACGTCTTCACGGAGTCCATGTTCGGCGAGCTCAAGGCGTCCATGGAGGCCGCGGGCTGGGCGGGCCTCGACGTCGTCGAGCGCGCGCGGCGCGGCGTCCCGCGACCGCGACGATTTTCGAGCGATGTTGACCGGGATGTTGGTAGGTATGGCGCGACGACTTCCGGCACCGGAAGATCATCTCGGGCTTCGTCAAGGACGGCACGCTCGGCAAGAAGCGCCTCGCGTCCATGCCCGACCGCGTGACGAACACGATCAAGACCTTCGACGGCGCCGCGCCGTCCGTCGCGTACCGCCCGACGGTCATCAACTGCTACGGCGGCGGCGACTTGGGCGACGCGCAGACCTGGTGGGCGCGCTGGCGGGCCTTCGTCTTCGACGCGGACATCGCCAAGGCGCCGGGCGGCGACCGCGTCAAGGTCTACACGCTGTTCAACCCCATCAAGCGGTCCAAGTACCCGGCGCTCACGGAGGAGGAGGAGCGCGTGTCGATCCCGCTGCAGACGCTCGCGGGCGCGATCTTCGACGGCGTGCTCGTGCACATGATGAACGTGCTGAGCCCGACGTGGCAGGCGCTGCGCGCCGACATGTGCGACAAGCTCAACCGCCGCAAGGACGAGCGCACGCTCGACATCCTCGCGACGACCTATAAACGGACGGACGTCCTCTTCCTCCAGGAGGCCGCGAGCTCCTTCGTCGCCGCGGCGAACGCCAACGACCTCGGCAGGAACTACCACGTCGTCGCGCCGTCGTCCATGGACGGGTCCCGGGACCAGAACTCGCTCGTGCTGCTGAAGAAGAGCCGCTTCCCGGACCGGAACCGCGTCGCCGAGTTCTCGGACGCGATCGTCCAGCGGCTGCCCAAGGGCACGGCGGCGCCGGGCGACCTCGTGGCCCTGAGCGCCGTCGACGCCAACGACAAGGCCTACGTCTTCGCGTCCTTCCACGGCGACACGAACGGCATCCAGACCATGCCCGTGACGGACGCGGTCCACGCGCACGTCCGCGGCGCCGGCGACTCGGAGCTCCGGGCGCACGCGCTCGTCTTCGGCCTCGACGCGAACACCTACAAGGTCGAGCGCGACGGCTACCAGGGCGTCCTGCCCTACCAGGCCGACATCGTCGCCAAGGGCATGGCGTCGCAGCGCGGCGATACGGCGGCCATCGACCCGGCGGGCTACACGACGTTCAACGCGCGGACCTACCTCCAGCCCCAGCTCAACAAGGCCGTGTCCTTCGCGGAGCGCTACACGAACCTGAACGTGGACCACAACCCCAAGGACTTCATCCTCTTCTACCGGGACCAGCTCGCGCTCGCGTCCACGGCCAAGGACAACACGGGCAAGCGGCGCTACGACGAGGACATCATGTTCCCGACGCTCGACTTCCCCTCGGACCACGGCATCTCGTCGGCGGTCCTCACGGTCCTATAGTAAAAAAAACTCAGACGAGGGGCGACGTCACCTCGGGGGTCGCGGCGCCGGGCGCCGTCGAGTCGTGGCGCCGGTCGACGACGCGGGCCCACGGCTCGGAGCCGCGGCGGCCGAGCTGCTTCGTCAGCAGGGCGATCTGCCGCTCGAGGCGCCCGAGCTGGTCCTCCATGGCGCCGAGGCGCGCGTTCGTCATCACGGGCGTCGCGTACTCGCGGTCCATGGCCCGCAGCGCGCGCGCGCGGCGGCTCTCGCGGCAGTCGTGGACGGCCTCGTCGCCGCCCGTCCAGACGCCGCCGAAGCGCCAGTGGCGCTGGAGCACGCGCGCGGCGGACGCGCGCTCGTCCTCGGCCGCGCGCGCGGCCTTGTACCACGCGATCGCGAAGCTCGCCTTGTCGCTGAGCTCGAGGAAGTTCGACAAATTGGAGAAGGCGACGCCCAGCAATAAAATCCCGAAGATGCAGCAGATGATGGACAGGTAGCGGCCCGGCCCCGTCTCCGGGATCATGTCCCCGTACCCAACCGTCGTCAGCGTCACGCCGCAGAACCAGAGCACGTTCGAGAAGCCGTGCCAGTCCGCGTTCGCGCCGTAGACGTGGTGCTCGTTCCGTTCCGCGACCCAGATGAAGTAGCCGAAATACACCCAGCCCAGGAAGCAGAGCGCGAAGAGCGTGCCCCAGCCGCCGTCCTTGAATAGCATGCGGATGGCAAGTAGGCCGTCGAAGCGCGGGTGGGGGTGGGGAGAGACGCCCCGGACGACGCCGCGCCGGTGGCGGTAGATGGCGTTCTCCTCCCGGAGGACGCGGACGACGTGGTAGGGCCGCAGCGTGCACACCGCGTAGCACAGGAAGTTCTGCCAGTTCGCGCCGCCGTGCGTGTTCGGGAGCTGCGCCGGCAGTCCGGGGTAGGGCGCCAGGAGCGCGACGCACAGCTCGAGCGCGAGCTGGCGGCCGCTGAAGGGCCGCCGCGGCGCGATGGCCTTGTCCTTGAGGAGCACGACCGCGCGGAGCCGGTGGTACCGCGCGATCGCCGCGACGGACAGCGCGTTCGACGCCCACAGCGCGATCATCGCGTACTCCCGCAGCGCGCCCTCGCGGTGGTACGCGAACTCGCAGACGCCGACCGACGCCGCCATGGGCACGGCGCCGCCGACGACGAGGAGCGCGCGCGACAGGCGCGCCATGCGCCGGTCCAGCGCCGCGGACGCGGCGGCCTCCTCGAAGGGCGTCACCACGGGGCGGCCGGCGTCGTCCGCGACGAGCGGCTCCTCCAGGTCGCCGCGGCCGCGCAGGTAGCGCATGGTCGTGCTAGAGACGACCGGGGCTCAAGCAATTCTCGAGCGCCGAGCGCGCTTCTGATTGGCCGAGACAAAGATTGAACAATAGATTGAGATAAGTTCAACGTTGCCCGGGCAGCCGAAGACGCTCGAATCTGGACTCGGGAAGACATGGTCCAGACGCGCTCGCAGCGCGCCAAGCTCGCAGGCGACGGCGACGGACCTGCGACGAGCGGCGCAGAGCCGCCGGGCAACGCGCGTGCAACGAAGCCCAAACCAGCGGAGCGCATCCCCCAAATCCCCACCGACATGGCACTTCTCCTCGCCGTCCTCATCTTCATCAGCGTGCGCACGTTCCTCGCGTCCCGCGGCGACGCGAGCGCGGGCGCGATGACCGTCGCGCTCGCGTCGCGCGGCGCCACCGTCGGCTTCGAGGCGCTGGCGGCGGCGCGGTGCGCGTCGTTCCTCGTCATCGCGCATCGCCTCTACTTGCTCGTCGTCGTGCGGCCGCCCTTCGAGCTCAAGGCCAACTACCTGGCGACGACGCAGTTCCCGCTCCGGCCCGTGAAGCTCTGGGGCCTGCGCCGGCTCGTCACGTTCACGGTGCAGACCTGGACGCTGCAGGGGATCTACTTTGCGCTGGCGGCGGCCGCGGCCGTCGCGGGCGCGCGGGGCCTCGAGGCGCCGCCGTGGCTGCCGCTCAAGGCCACGCGCTACCTCTTCGAGGTCGCCTGGGCCGTGAGCCATCTGGTGACGTCCGTGACGACCTACGTTTTGGTGCCCGCGGCCTGCGACGCGTTCGACGGCGACGTCCGCGACCTGCCGCTGCTCCAGGCGGACCAGCTCGTGCTCCACAACGTCAACTGCATCCTCATGCACGTCGACACGCTGCTGTCGGGCCAGTACCTGGCCTACGACCACGCCGGCGCCGCGCTGCTCTACGCCTGCTACTACGTGTCCTTCGCGTGGACGCGCGCGCGCTACGTCGCGGGCGGCGTCCCCTACTTCTTCCTCGACTACTCCCTGCCGCGGGCCCTCGCCTTCAAGCTGCACCTGGGCCTCGCGGGCGTCGTCGTGCTGTTTTTCTACCTCGGCGTCTTCGTGACGACGCAGCTCGGCGAAATCGCGGTGCCCACGCGGTGCCTCGTCCACGTGCTCATCGTCGGCGCCATCGTCCGCTTCCGACCGCCGCCCAAGTACCGCGCGCGCGCTAAAGCGGACTAGCTCCTATCGTTCGAAGTTATCTTGTCCGCAAGTACCGCGCGCGCGCGAGAGCGGACTAGCTTCTATCATATGATGATCGTTCGAAGTTATCTTGTCCGCGCGCGCGTGGAAAAAACGCGCCTAGGGCGCCGGCGGCGGCGCGTCGGCGCCGGCACCGCCGCCGCCCATGGCGCGGGCCATCTGGCGCATCTGGGACTCGTTCATGTTGGCCATGCCGCCGCCGAGGCCGCCCATGCCGCCCATGCCGTTCATGGACCCGAACTGCGATGGCGAGAAGATCTGGGGCCCGCCCGCGCCGCCGAGGTTCAGGCCCTTGAGCATGTCCTGCATCTTCTTGTTCGAGCGCTTCTCCTCGCGGAACTTGTGCATCTGCTCCTGGACGCCGAGCGGCTCGCACGTCTCCAACGCGCACGTCTTCTTGAGCGCCTCCAGCGCCGCGTTGCCGGGCTCCAACGCCAACCCCGCGTCGCAGGCCGCCTCGGCGTCGACGTAGCGGCCGAGGCCGTAGAGGGCCGTGGCGCGGCGGTTCTGCGCCTTGGCCCAGCCGGGCTTGAGCGTGAGGCACGCGTCGGCGTCGCGGAGCGCGGAGCGGTACTCGTCGAGCGCCGCGTGGCACGCGGAGCGGTTCGAGTAGAAGACGGGGTCCGTCGCGTCGAAGGCCAGGGCCTTCGTGAACGCCGCGGCGGCGGCCTTGTAGTCTTTGGCCGCGAAGCTCGCGGAGCCCGCCTTCTTCGCGGCGGCGGCCGCGGCCGCGTCGACGAGCGCGGCGTCCTTCGGCTCCAGGGTCGCGTCGAGGGCGTAGTCCGACGCGTCGCGGAGCGTCTGGAGGTTGAGGCGCAGCGACTCGTTGGCCGCGTCGAGCTCGAGGCCCCGGCGGCACGACTTCTCGCCCTCTTTACGCAATTCCGCGACGCGCGCCGACGCCGTCGCGGACCGCCGCAGATCCGCCGCCTCGTCGCGCTCGTCGGAGAGGCCCCCGCCGCGCGGGCCCACGACGTAGTCCTCGTTCAGCGACACCTGCGAGGCCTCGCTCTTGACCATGAGGTCGCAGAAGGCCGCGAGCCGCTGGTGGCCGCGCGCCCAGGACGCGTCCAACTCGACGCACTTGCGCGCGTCGGCGAGGCCCGCCTCGACCTTCTTCTTCTTCTCGTCGCCGAAGAGGTTCGCGAGGAGCTTCTCCTGGCAGGCCGCGCGGTTCGAGTAGAGCGCCTTGTTCGACGGGTCGAGGTCGATGGCCTCGCCGTAGGCGTCGATGGCGTCCGTGAACTTGCGGTCCCGGAACAGGCCGTCGGCCTTCGTCTTGGCTTCGGCGGCCATGCTGCGACGGCGAGCTCCGTGGAAAGCTCGTCGACCTTGAACCCTTGGTGCTGACCAAGTTGCAGTGGCCATAAAGGCCGAGTGGCCTATGGAGCCCCTCGACGAGCGCCTGGCGAAGGTGCTGCCGGCGCACTTCAAGGCCGAGAAGGCCCTGGTAGTGCGCAAGAACATCCACATGACGTCGAACGTCGTCACGGAGGTCGCCGCCGGCGCCGTGGTCAAGCTCGACAGGGTGCGCAAGCTGCCCGGCGACCCGAAGAAGCTGCGCGGCCGCGTCGTCGTCGCGCCGGCGGCCGGCTGGGTCACGGTGACGAGCAAGAACCTGACGCGCGTCGACGCGTCCGCGGCGCCCGCCGACGACCGCGAGGACTGGGAGTACGACCCGAGGGACTCCTACGACCACTACCTCACCAGAGCCGAGCGCTGCGCGTGGCCCGCGGCGAAGCAGCGCGCCAAGGTCGCCAAGCTGCTGGAAAAGGAGTTCCCCACCGTGAAGCTCCCGGCGGCGGCGCGGACGAGCTGGTCCGTGAGCCGCATGCGCGCTTTTTTGGAGTCGAAGGGCGCCAAGGGCCGGCCCCACGCGGTCGTCGGCGTCGCGGCCGGCGGCGACCCCTGGGCCGCGGCGCAGGCCGAGTACCGACTGGCCATGGAGGGCGTCGAGCGCGAGGCCCTGCGCGCCGTGGAGCGGGACAACCGGGAGTGGTGCAAGGCCTGGGACGAGGACCGCTTCCGCGGCGCGTTCCTCCGGCCCGAGCTCGCGTCGCGCGTCGACGACTGCCGGCGGGCCCTGCGGTTCGCGTCGTCGCCGGGCCTCGAGCGCTGGCTGCGCGAGGGCGGCAAGCCCAACTGGGACGGGCCGCGCGACTGGCTGCCGCCGAACGGCGGCTGGGGCGACCCGCTGCCGTCGAAGACGGAGAATCTGCTCGGGCGCCTGAAGAGCGGCACGCGGCGCGTCGAGCGCCTCGACGAGCTGACGGGCACCTGGCACGGCTTCCGCCGGTCCTACCTGCCGGGCGCCAAGCCCGTGGCGCTGCGGCCCTACGACTTCCGCACGTACCGGCACCTCGCGAGCGAGTGGCGCCGCGACAATCTCTTGAGACGGAGCGGCGCCCTGCCCGTGGAGCACGTCAAGGCGCCCTACGACGGCCTGCTGCCGCGGCTCCCCGGCGACAAGGACGCGCCGGAGCCCTGGGAGAAGAAGCTCGACGAGCGGTGGACGACGCTGCGCGACTTCGCCGACGCCCACCTCCCCGGCCCCGAGGCCGCGACGCCCTACCCGGAGGTCGACGACGCCGCGGCTGAAGCCCTCGCGGGCCGCTGCCGGCACCGGCCCTGCGTCTGCCAGTGCCTCTCCGCGGACGTCGACGTCGACGACCCCGTCTTCTCCGTCTTCGCGTCGCTCCCCGCGGTGCCGCCCCACTTCGAGGCGCCGACCCAGCACCTCCCCTACCAGCCGACGAACCGCATGGCGGCCCACCTCGCCAAGTGCAAGCCGCCGATCCTGCTCGCGGCGCACCTCCAGTCCGACGACGACAAGACGGAATACGAGTCGTCGACGGACGACGGCGAGTGGCAACCCGAGTACGACACGCGCCTCGAGACGCCCGACGCCCTCTACCCCGGCCGCTTCGAGCTCCACGTTTTACCCGCCCTCGGCGGCGAGCGGTTAAGCCAGCGGGGCGGCGCCGCGTGGCACGTGCTCGTCCACGGCCGCGTCCGATGGTGCCTCCTGCCGCCGAACGGCGGCCGCTACGTGAAGCGGCGCTACCACGAGCTCCAGCGGGCGCCGCCGAAGCCTGCGGCGTCCTGCCGGCACCAGGACTTTGTGAGCGGCCTCGACTGGTTCCGCTCCGAGTTCGAGACGCTGGCGGACCCGGCCGCGCGCGTGCCGCTCTCGGAGATCGTCCAGGAGGCCGGCGAGGCGCTCTGGGTCCCCGAGGGCTGGAGCGCCGCGCGGCTGGCGCTGAAGCCCTCCGTGGGTTTCGCGTTGGACGTCGGGAGCCTCAACGCGCCGGGCCCGCGGGGGAACCCGCCGGGCATCATGGACGACGACAGGCCCGCGCGGCCGTCCATCTTCACGAAGCACACGGACCCGGAGTATCTCGAGAGCGACTACTCCTGGATCCCCGACGACGCCTTCCTCAAGCAGCTCGAGGGCCTGAACACGAATCTCAAAAAGGCCATGGACGAGGCCGCGGAGAAGGCCGCGGCCAAGTGGGCCGAGCAGAAGTTCGAGTCCGGCGAGTGGATCCGGCCCGAGAACATCGCCGCGGCGGCCGCGGAGGCCGTGCGCCAGGTCGACGAGCTCCTCCCGCCGCCGCCGCCGGACTCCATCGCCGCCGCGGAGCCGTCGGAGATGCTCAAGCGGTGGGCCGCGAGCCCCTTCCACCCGGACCAGAACCCGTCCTACCTCCGCCAGCCCGAGGAGGGCTAGGGGCGTCGTCGTCTAATTTCACCTAGAGCCGCAGGAGCACGCACTGCGCGTTCTTCAGGTCGCGGTCGTAGCCGCGGTCGCCCGGCCCGAGGAGCGCGTCGAGGAGCTCCCGCGCGGGGCCCTGGTGCGTCGTCACCCAGACGAAGCCCTCGGGCCGGTCCCGGAGCCAGGCCGCGAACGCCGCGGCGTTGGCCTGTAACGTGCCGCGGCAGTTGCCCCCGTCGCCGAAGATGGGGCCCGTGAGCTGCGTCACGTCCTCGGACGGCGTGTTCTCCGGCGCGAGGGACGACGCGTCGAGGAGCGGCAGCCACTTGCGCAGCAGCGGCGTGTCGTGGCGCCGGCACGACGCCTCGCGGTACCTGCGCCGTCGCCGTCCGAGGCGCCTTCGTTTCCGGGGACGCGGCGCCGCGCGGCGTCTCCCGCAGCTCGTCGCGCGCGACCCAGGGCGTGCGGTCGCCCAAGACGCCCGCGCCGTCGAAGCCCGCCGCGCGCCAGCCGAGCTCCTGCGTCTGCAGCGCTCGACGAAACGGCGACACCGCGCAGGCGTCCGGCGCCGTCCGGCCCCGGCGCCGGCACCAGGCTCGGAGCTCGCGGCCCGCGGCGAGCGCCTGGCCGACGCCCGTGGCGTCGAGGCAGTCGTCGTACCAGCGCGGCTCGCCGCAGAGCGCGTCCCACTCCGCCATCTTCGCCGCGATCGCCGCATCGCCGCGGGCCTCGCCGCGTTCGAGCGCGGCGGCGACCTCGCCCTTGAGGCGCGTCTTGTCGGCCTTGAGCACGACGTTCTTCTCGGCCTGGCCGTGCCGCTGGATGGCGACGAGCTTGCCCGAGGAGGCGCGGAGCGACGGGTCGAGGCGCAGGTAGGTATATTCGGCGTCCTGCGCTCGTCGGCGCCGCTGCCACCAGACGACGACTGCGGTGGCGGTCGCCGCGGCCAGCGCGAGGCGTTGGGCAGCTTTGGGGCCGTCCATAGGGGCTGGCTGCGTCGCTCAGCGGTGGACGGAGGCGGCGCCCATCGGGCTGCCACTCATGCTCGGACGGCCGCCGCCCGCGCGCAAGCTCAGACCAGCCGCGCCGCTGAGTCGCGCGCCTTCGACGCCGTCGCGTTCGCCCGTCGCCGCCGCAGACCCGCGCCGTCGACTGCCGTCGCGAAGGAGGCTCGCTCCGCCCGCCGAGATGGCAGAGGTCGTCGCGGCGCAGGGCGTGGCGCAGACGCAGGCGCTGTTCGGCGTCGGTGACCTCTCGGGGAGCATCGAGGCCTCCAAGTGCTACGGGTCCAACGTGTCCCCGGGCAAGCCCATCGCGAACCTCTTCATGGGCGACGAGCGCGCGGCCGGCGTCGTTCCTTTTTTCCGCGACGCGCGCGCGCGACGGTCCCGGCGCTCGTAGGCGGCTCGTGTGCCAGTCCGAGGACGACGAGCAGATCATCATCAACATCGTCTTCCGCGAGGCCGTGTGCATCCACAGCATCAACATCGTGGCGCCGCCCGGCGAGGAGGCGCCCAAGGAGGTGAAGCTCTTCTGCAACCAGCCGTCGCTCGGCTTCCCGGACTGCGAGGACGGGCCCTGCGCGCAGGCCCTGAGCCTCACGGCCGAGGACCTCGCGGCGGACCGCGTCAACGAGCTGAAGATGGCGAAGTTCAACTACGTCAACATCCTCACGGTCTTCGTCGGCGAGACGCACGGCGACAGCGTCTGCTCGATCAGCTCGATCAAGCTCAACGGCAAGACCCGGGAATCGACGAACATGGCCAACTTCAAGAAGGTCGGCTGAGGCTAGAGAAGCGCGCGCGGCCCCGACGGGCCGCGCGTGCCGCTCTCCCTCGGCAGACACCGCCGGCGGGTCCCGACCTCGAACGAACGAACCATGACGGCCGCCCGGAACTGTTCCTCCGGAACTCCGGGCGGCCCGACCTCTCCTTCGACGGACCCGCCACCCTCCCCCCCTCGCCCCCAAGCGACCGCGCCGCCGGTTCCAGCCTAAGACGCCGGGATCAGGCCTTGGCGCGCTTCCGCCGCTGCACGTTCGGGACGCCCTCGTCGTCGAGGTACGCCTTGACGGTGCGCGCGTCGCAGTCGACGCCGCCCGCGACGCAGGCGCGCGCGAGCTCGGCGACGTCGACCTTCTGGCGGAGGAGGATGGGCTCGTAGAGGTCGCGGCGCGACTTGATGAGCGCGCCGATGGCCGCGCGCGCGTCGTCCGGGTCGCCGGAACCGGCGCCGCCGCCGTCGCCCGCGGCGCCGTCGTCGCGCTGCGGCGTCGCGCCCTCGTCGCGCGCGCGCCGCCGCGACGCGAAGGGCGACGGCGACGCCTGCGTCAGGTCCACGGTGCTCGCGTCGTCGTCGTCGTCGTCGTCGCCGCCGCCGCGCGGCGCCGACTCCGGGACACCGCGCGGCGCGTCGAGGTCCCGCGGCGCGGCGGTCTCCTGCGTGAGGTCGAAGACGGAGCTCGCGCCGGACTCGGACGACGAGTCGTCGACGACGATCTCGCCGCCGTCGTCGTCGAGCTTCGCGATGGCGTTGACGACGAGCAGCCGCCGCGCGTCGATGCGCGCGAGCTCCCGGCGGAGCGATGCGACGTCGTTCCAGTCGATGAGCGGCGTGCGCGAGATCGAGGTCGTCGATGGCGTCGTGTGGGACGTAGGGCGCGGCGTTGCGAGCGGCGCCGGAGGCGCCGGTGCGAGCAGCGCGAGCTCTGCCATCGTTGGCAATTACGAAACACTGCTCTCAGGAGCTTTGCAGGGAACGAGCCGCCACAAGAAACGATGAGGGGAGAAGCATGGAGAGCCTCTCTTTGCATTTGGCTATCGCGCGGCGTTCGACGGGGCCATGGTCACGGGAACATGCGTCTGAATGCCGGGCGCGCCCTCTCTCCAGGAGTGTGCGCCGTGACCATGGCCGCGTCGGCGGTCGATTTTTATGTGCTCGCGAACTCGCTACTTTTCGACATGCTCTCTGACCGCCAGAGCAGCACTTTTTGGGCTTCGGGCAGCATGCTGGCTGGCGCGGAGGCTCGGGGTACACGTCTGGTGCCCTCGGGCTGCTCAGTTGCTGATTTGGCTCGAAGTACGTGCGACACGCGCGCGCGGCCACGCGGCCGCGCGCGACGCGGTTTCAGCCCGAACATGTCAGATCGACTTCCTCGGCTCCTCTGGGCCAGCCCTTGTGGCAGGGCGCTCGCGGGTCGATGGCGGACGATCCCTGCTGCTGCGCGGGGCTGCCCGGGCCGCTCACGGGCCGGGGGAGGGGCGTCGCGTCGGTCAAATCGGTCGTCCGAAACCGCTCGCGTTCTCAGCGAATCGCAATCTAGACGATGCCGCTCCTTCGCCGATGGCAGCCCCCATGTGCGCGCTATGCGCAGTCCCAGCGATCTTGCACGCGGGGGCGCGCGCGCGGTGGTAGGCGCGCTCGACTAAATTTAATGCCTCCATGCCGTCTCGGGCTGAAATCAGCGGAACCAATTACATAGAGCGAGCCGATGAGCGGAACCAAACACATACAGCGAGCCGCAACGAAATAAACCGCAACGGATAGGCAATCTCAGTGGTGCTTCCCCCCTCCTCAAGAAACGCCGGCGCTGCCCGACGGCAGGGAGAGCCCCGCAACAGTGCCGCGCGCCGCCGTGGGCGCGCGCCCCGCCGCTCCGCCAGCCTCCGAGTCCATCGCCGGCGGCGCCGCCGCCCAAACATCGGCGGCGGCACCGGCGACGCGCCGCCGCGCCGTTGAAAAAAGCTTACCATGCACGTCGCCGTGCTCTTCGTCCTCGGCGGCGCCCTCTTCGACGCCGGCGCGCGGTCCGTGGGCTGCGGCGGGGGCTTCTTCGGCCGCCTCGCGTCCCTCGCCTGGAGCCTGGGCCTCGTCGTCGCGACGGTCTGGGCCGCGGGCGAGTGGCGGCGGAGTCGAAGAGCCGCGGAGAAGCGCGACTTCGAGAGCTACCGCGTCGGCCACGAGGCGGGCAAGAAGTACGTCGCGTCGTCGGGGAGCGACGAATTGAACTGGTTCGACTACGCCATGCAAGTCTTCTACGCGCGGTACTGCAGCGACGAGAAGCTGCTGAGCAACTGGGTCCGCGTGACCGTGGAAGCCGCGCTCGAGGGCTTGGAGATCGCGGGCCTGCGGGGCATCACGATCCCCTACCTCGTCCTGGGCCAGAAGCGCATCCACGTGCTGAAGACGTCGCCCTGGCGCTACGAGCAGCGGCCCGGCGAGCTCTATTTGGACCTCACGCTCAAGTGGTTCTCCGAGTGCCGCATGACGCTGGCGTTCACCCTGGCCTCGCTGACGGGCGGCTCGGGCACGGTCTTCAGCGCCGATTTGACGAACCTCCAGTTCGAGGGCGTGCTGCGCCTCGGGGTTGTTTTTGTCGACAAGAAGCCCTGGGCCGGGACGCTGCACTTATCCTTTCGCGAGACGCCGTCGATCGACTTCGACATCAACGTGCTGTCGGGCGTCACGGGCGGCGCGGGCATGACGCTGCCCATCGACCTGAAGAAGGTCGTCGCCGACGCGCTGAACAACGCGCGGACGCCGCGTTTTTGCGAGCGACGTTTCGACCGGGAACACACGTTTCTCTTTAGGTGATGACGTGGCCCGAGAAGTTCAGCCTGCCCTTCGACGAGTGGTTCGGCGAGGACCTGCCCCAGGGCCTCGAGGCCCAGGCCGCGGGCACGGGCGACGCCTCGGAGACTAAGTCGTCGAAGAAGGCGAAGAAGACGCCCATGGCCAAGGGGCTCATATGTATAGAGGTCATCGAGGCGGACGAGCTCATGTCCGCCGGCGCCGCGTCGAGCCTCGGCGTCGGCAAGGCGGACCCCTACGTGCGCATCGACGTCGACGGCGTCGTCAAGAAGACGGCCATCGCGCGGAAGACGCTGAAGCCGACGTGGTCGAAGAACAACCGGTTCTACCTTTTGGTGAACGACCTCGACACGCGCGTGCGGCTCCGCGTCGTCGACGACCAGCTGCTGGGCATCAACGACAAGCTCGGCGAGTTCGAGTTCAGCGTGAGCCACTTGATGGCCGACAAGGTCATGATCCACAAGCAGACGCACAGCCCGCGCGGCCGGCGGCTCAAGCACCTGCCGGGCG
This sequence comes from Aureococcus anophagefferens, assembly GCF_000186865.1. Lineage (NCBI taxonomy): Eukaryota > Pelagophyceae > Pelagomonadales > Pelagomonadaceae > Aureococcus > Aureococcus anophagefferens. The sequence continues at coordinate 197,129 of NW_008705579.1, forward strand.
CCGCGGCGGGCGACGTCGGCGGCGCGCCCCCGGACCGGAGCCTGCGCAGCGTCATCCGCGAGCACCACACGGCCCACAAGGCGGGGAAGAAGATGCTCGCCATGTTCCGCAAGCGCCAGTCCCAGGGCCTCAAGCGGGGCGAGACGCCCGCGGACATCGCGGAGCGCGCGAACGACTACGGCGACGCGCCCCCCGCGCGCGTGTCGCCCGAGGATGCCGCGCCGCCGCCGCCGGCGACGAACTCGCCCATGCGGCCGGATTCGCCGCGCAAGTCGCTGTCGTCGCCGGACCTGGGGGGGACGCGCGGCCGGCCGCCGCCGAAGCGGCAGCCGTCGACGCCGACGGGCGTCGGGCTCGCCGGGCAGCGGCAACCGTCGCAGGCGGCGAAGAAGCCGTCCGTGCTCCGCTCCGTGAGCGCCAAGCTGCGGCGGCCCCTGGGCAACGTGCCGCCCATCGGCAGCGAGCACTACCTCGAGAAGGTGCACACGCAGACGGCCGTGCGAGCGGTGGACCTGAGCTTGCTCTTGATCAGCATGAAGAACCAGCGCAACGCCGAGGTCGACGAGCACGGCGAGCACAGCATCTCGGAGAAGGCGACGGCGACGAACGAGCCGCTGGACGTCTGGCTCAAGCTCTGGCACGTGTCGCACGGGCGGCTCCGCGTGAAGATCATCTACCGCGACTTCGAGAACACGCTCCTCGCGAACAATCTGCCCATGGGCGAGGACCTCAAGCGGCGGAGCCCGAGCGCCGAGTCCGCGGAGCAGGCCGGCGCGGCCGCGCTGACGCCCGCGGCCGCCGCGGAGGAGTCGAAGGGCGCTTTTTCCGACGACGAGCCCGCGCCCTCTCTTTCGCCCTCCAGCGACACGACGGCGACCCTGTTCCTCGCGGCGGTCTACGTCGAGATCGTCGAGGCCGCGGAGCTCGCGCAGCACGCGAGCCGGCGGGCGCGGAACGCGCAGGTCACGGCGACGGTCGGGCGCGAGAAGTACGCGACGCGCGCCATGGCGAACGCGAACCACCCGAAATGGGAGGAGGCGGCGAACTTCTACATCGCGGGCCTCGAGGACCCGATCCTGCATTTAACGGTCGTCGACGTCGAGCAGGGCGGCCTCACGGGCGGCCTGACGACGAAGACGATGAACGCGGTGGGCATGGGCGGCGCGGACACGAAGAAGTTGGGCGAGCTCGTCGTGCCGCTCAACGAGGCCCACTTCGGCGACTACTGGCTCACGCTGAACAACACGCCCAGCGGCAAGATCCACCTCGTGGTCACGCCGCGCTACCTCGACGCGAGGACGTTCCCCGTGCCCGGCGTCGACGACCCCGGCGCGGACGACCACGACACGCTGACCTTCTCGTCCGCGGCGCCCAAGTCGAACACGTGGCGCAAGAACGTGCGCGCGAACCCGACCGCGGCGCTCTGGCAGCCCAAGGAGGACGCCATCGAGTGCATGCGCTGCTCCGAGCTCTTCACGATGCGCCGCTGGAAGCACCACTGCCGCGCGTGCCTCCGCGTCTACTGCCGCAACTGCGTCCAGAAGCGCACGGACGTGCCGACCTACGGCAACAAGCACGCCATGTACATCTGCCTCAACTGCTACTCCAACGCGCTCGCCGGCGCCCACAAGCTCAAGGACGTCGTCTTCTAGAGCCGGGGTAATCGTATCTTAGGGAACGCGCGTCTGGCACGACTCGAGCTCCGAGTCGGAGTAACCCACCATGGCGAACTTCCCCCAGGCGAGGGACCGGAGACGCCGCAGGGGAGGGGCGTGGTCTACTCAGGTCAGAACCCGCGTCTCAAAAAGAAGGCGAGTTATGTCATACAGGGGGACGGCGCGCGAGGAGGCTGGTGGAGAAGACGGGGCTGGCCCGGCGGGGGCCGGGACGTGATGATGTGTATGTGCAAAAAAAGATTGGACACATGATGATGATGTTGGTGGGCGTGGTCGGTGGGCTCCTCGGGGTCGCGTCGCGGGTCAGGCATGAGGGTAGGCAAATTTGCGCGGGCCGGCGGCCCGAGCGGGGACGGTTGGGTCCCATACATAGACGGCGCACTTCAGCAGGCCTTGAGGCTGGAGATGGTCGCGAGGGGCGACGGCAGCGCCTTGGACGGCGACAGCGACGGCTTCTGCTTCGTGCAGGACGCGCTGAGGCCCAACAGCGAGCTCGCGGCCGCGGAGAACGACGGGCTCCGGGGGATCGCGCGGACCGCGTCCGCGGACCGCGGCGACAGCGGGCTCGGCGCCGCGGCGAGGGCCGCGGGCGCGGCCGCGAGGGCCGGCCGCGCCGCGGCGGGCCGCGGCTTCGCGTCGAGCTCGTCGTCGCCGGCCTCGGACGGCGGCGGCGACACGGGCGTCGTCGGCGACTCCGGCGCGGCCGCGGCGTCCGAGGCGTGGGGCGTCGGCGAGAGGCGCGCGGGCGGCGCGGCGACGCTGATGCGCGGCGCCTTGGGGCGCTTGGAGGAGGCGACGGGCGAGCCCGTCGCGGCCTCGTCGTCGACGGACGCGGTCCGCGCGCGCTTGCCGCCCGGCGGCGCCGCGCCGTCGTCGGGCACGCGCGCCGCGAGGCTCAACAAGACGTCGTCCTCGGCGTCGGAGACGACGGGCTTGGACGCGGCCGTGAGGCCGCTGTCCTCGGAGTTCGCGCGCGCGCGCTTCCGGCCGGACATGTCGCTCAGGAGGAGGGCGAGCTCCTCGGTCGTGTCGGAGCGCGTCATGAGGAGGCGCCGGCCGCCGCCCGGCGGCACGGCGAAGCAGCCCGCGCCGCTCCCGCAGCGGCTCGAGAAGTCGAGGCGGAGCAGGCCGGGGTGCGCGGCGTCGGGGACGGCGCGCGCGCGCGACGCGAGGCAGCAGACGAGGCAGGGCCGGGTAGACCGCGTGATGCCCCGGCCCCGCGCCGGGTCGGCCCAGGCGCAGGCCTCGCGGTGGGCGAGGACGGCCCGGACGGCCGCGACGTCGTCGCCGTCGGAGAAGCCGTCGTCGCTGCCCGACTCGCCCGCGGACGACGCGGCCTGGTCCGGCGGGGCGGCGGCGCCCGCGAGCGCGGCCAGGGCGCGCTTGGCCTTGGCGCAGCCGTAGACCACGCAGGGGCGCGAGGCCGCGGAGCAGGCGCAGACGCGCGCGTGCTCGATCGTCCACACCGACTCGGCGACGCGCTTCGCGGACTCGATGGTGGCGGCGGCGGAGGCCCGAGCCTGGCTCGTCATGGTGGTTCGGCGGCGCGGCGGCGTCGGCGGCGGCCGGGGCGGTGGGATTCGGCGCGGCTCCGGCGGCAGGGGCGGTAGCGGCAGCCTGGGTATCCGAGGCGCGGGCAGCGGCTCAGCGCGGCAGAAGGACGCGGGGCGATGCGGCGGCGCGCTCCGAGGACGCCGGGGACGTCGCGGACCCGGGGATGGCCGAGGACCGCGAGGCGACGGGCGCGGGTCGGGGCGAGTGGCGGGACTCGGAACGAAGCGCTTGCCTGACGACTTTTTCGCCCGCCAACCCCCCACTCAAACCAGGGAATCCCCAGAGCCGTTCGCTGTTAAACCGGTCCGTTTTGCGGCAACTTTTGCCGCGCGCCTCGAGCCCTCGGGATGGTCCCGCGACGTCGCGGCTCGTCGGCGGGGTGGTCGGGGTCGGCCGGCGCGCGGACCCGGCCGTCCTCGGCCCACGGCCGGCGGACGGGCGCCGCCTCGACCCGGTCCGACCGCGCGGGCCGGCGCGCTGCCGCCGCTTAGCCATCGCGTTTGAAAACCGTGGTGCTTCAATTGAAGATGCAGAGAAGTAAAGTTCCGAGAGACACGTCATCGATCTTCGCGGTTGCACTAGCCGTTCACCGCATTGACGCGTCCGAGAACAAAGCTGCCCCGGATTTGAGTTTATCGAGAGCCTCCGACGGTTGGCGCCAAGACTCGCGTCCGCCCGGCACGTACGACGCTCCTGCAGCCTCTCGGACGCGCAGAACACGCGCCATGCCGCCCGGAGCCCCGATGGGAGGAAACCACCGCCACGGCAATGAAAACATCGCGCCGCCGGGCAGCCCCGGGCGGAGGCAGCCCTTGCGCGACGCCTCGACGCGGCTGAACTCGGCCATCAACCAGCAGGCGACCGCGGGAAGACGACGACCAAACGCGTCGAGTCGATGAGCGAGGGAGGGGCGGCGCCTTTCGGCCGCCGCGTCCCCGCGCGTCGCGCGTCGCGCGGCCCCGGCGGCGCGAGACGCGCGCGCGCTCGCGGCGCCGGCGTCCCCGCGCCGTCCGACCTCCCGCACGCCGCCCCCGACGCCGCCGGGGCGCGCCGCTCCGATGACGATGTAAAATTAGATCGGCGCTCGTCCGGCGCCGCGCGATCGGGCTTGTCGAGGTTCGGCGGCCGCGCGGCGCGCCCGCCCGCCGCGCGGCCCGCCGGGGGCGGCGGGTGTGGACGGTGACGCGTGCGAGCGCCTAGATGTCGTCGTCGAGGTCGTCGTCGTCGACGGTCGCGTCCGACGACTGGTGGACGCCCTGGTACTGGTAGCCTCGCCGTATTCTCTCGGCGAAGCGCTGGGCGCGGAGCTTCGCGGCGTCGTTGTCGCAGAAGTACTCGAGGCAGAAGCTCAGCTCGATGGCGTTGAGGATGAGCAGGGCGCACATGAGGCCCGCGAGCGCGGCGATTGCCTCGAACGCCGAGAAGAACGTCTCGTTGCCCTTGACGACGACGCCCGACGACGCGACGATGGGGTCCATGGTCGCCACGCCCTTGGCGACGTAGGACCACTGGCTCGACGTCATCATGGCCTGGAGGCTCAGCATGACCGTCGCGCCGACGAACGCGCCGCCGACGACGTCCGAGCACTTGACGCGGAAGAACCAGAGGCCGTAGACGGGCTGGAGGATGAAGAGGAAGCCCGTGAGCAGCAGGCCGAAGGACGTGCCGCTGTTGATGCGCAGCAGGCCCGCCGTCTCCGCCACGCAGGGCTCGGTCACGCAGCGGCCGACGACGTTAAACGTCGTGATGGAGAACGCCATGCCGAAGCAGAGGTTCACGACCAGCGTGAACAGCGTGAGGCTGCGGCGGGCCTCGTAGAGCCGCTCGATGCACTCGAAGGCGCCCATGGTCGTGCGTGTAATGCGCGCAAGCGAGGCGTAATCGCGCACGTCGGCTTGGCAGCTCAGGAACGTCGGCCGCACGATGAGATCACGATGATCTTGAGGCCCGTGAAGCAGCCCCGGGGCCATTTCACTCCGGCAGATCCGGCTCGACCGCGTCGTCGACACACGCCCCTTGCGCGCGCGACGTCGCGCAGCCCCCCGCACGGCCAAATTCCCTCATCATCATGTCGGCCAACTCCTATAACCGGTACCCGGACCTCACCGTCTCCGAGGAGATCGCGCGGCTCACGCAGAACATGCACCCGCCGGGCGTGACGGGGATCTCGGACTTCTGCGCGCACATGAAGAGCTGGAAGGGCCTATTCCCGGGCCGCGTCTCCGGCAAGAAGAAGGTCTCCAAGGTGCTGCTGGCGGTCCGCGACCTGAAGCGCTCCAAGTGCATGAAGCGGCTCGCGGCCGCGCTGAAGACGCACCGCGCCGCCGTGGCGGCCGCGGCGCCGGGCGACGTCGAGGCGCCGACGCTCGATGCGGAGCACGACTGGAGCAAGTGGATGCTGGAGGACCTGGAGGAGCACGGCGGCTCCGAGTGCACCATGGAGATGATCGCGGACAAGTTCTCGGGTCCCGAGGTCAAGAAGTACGTGTGGGCGATCATGCTCACCGCCTACTACAAGTACAAGGAGCTCGACCAGGACAAGATCGCGGCGGCGAAGACGGCGCACTGGGAGCGCCAGGTCCAGGCGATCAAAGCTTCGCCGGCCTTCAAGAACAGTTTCAAGGACGCGCCGAAGAAACTGAAGAAGCTGCTGGGACTCAAGTGAGCTTCTCCCCGCGCACACCGCATAAGACAATCGCACGTGAGTGACAAACAAAACCTTAGAGAAACAACATCACGGCCCCGCGGGCGCGGTCTTGGGCGCGGCCGCCATGGAGCGGCGGATCCAGAAGAAGGCGCCCCAGACCATGGCCACGCTCATGACGCCGATGAAGAGCGCGAGCTTCTGCCACTTCTCGAGGGACTCGGCGCCGCCGAGGTCCCGGTAGGACGTGAGGATGACGGAGGTCATGTAGCACATCGTGCCGACGACGAACTTCATCATCGGCAGCGCCAGCAGCGGCCAGTTCTTCGCGGCCCAGCCCGCGACGGCCGCGTCCGCCATGCCGTTGACGGCCGCGTAGAGGAACGCGGATGTCAGCGCGGAGCACGTGCAGGCGTGCACGGCGACGTACGCGCAGATGTAGACGTACTTGTCGAGGTTCTTGTCGCCCGGCGGCGAGAGCGACCCCAGGGCGAAGCCGCCGACGAGCGCGCTCATGACGGACGTGTTCAGGATGTCGTTCGTGAGCCGCTCGCGGTCCGTCGGCGCGCGGATGCTCTTGAGGCCCGCGAGCATCTCGGCGTTGTCGACGATGCCGTCGCCATTCACCTGCGAGGGAGCGGCGCCGGTGCGTGCGGCGCGGCGCGCGCGCGCGGACGCCGCCGTCGACGTCGAAGTCCTTCATGGCGACGTGGCCCTCCTTGGACTCGTCGACCCACGCCTTCGACATGCGCCGCCCGGGAATCGGGCTGCCCAGACCGCGTTTGCTAACATCAAGAACGAAGGAAACATGTGTAATTGAAGGACGCGATGGGCCATTGTCGAAGACGAATCGGCGGGCTGCCGTAGCGCTCGCTTGAGAGGCAGCTTCGCTTTTAAAAGATGGTCGTCTATGACCTGCTCCGCGACGGCAACACGTCGAAGAAGCTGCGCGTCCAGGCGTCGCGGCCGAAGACGGCCAAGGCGCTGCTCAAGGCCTACGCCAAGTCCCATCCGCTCGACGCGGACGTGCAGCTCTGCTGGAGCGACGGCTATCCCATCACCGCGTCGCAGGTCGTCTTCGGCGGCGACGACGACGCGCCGGTGCGCGTCCACGTCGTCGCGCGCGAGGAGCCGCCGGCGGAGCCCGAGCCCGAGCCGGAGCCCGAGCCCGAGCCGGACGTTCCCGAGCCCGAGCCCGAACCGGAGCCCGTCCCTCCTCCGGAGAGAGACGTCACGCGCGACGCGACGGAGCTCCGCGCCTTCCTCGCCGCGGCCCGCCGCGAGGCGCGCGCGCCGGAGCCCGAGCCGGAGTCGGACCCGGAGCCCGAGAATCCGGAGTGGGAGCCGGAGGAGCTGCTGCCGGTGCTCGAGTACGACCACCTCTTCCCCGAGCTCGAGGAGGAGGAGGAAGCACCCGAGGACCAACCCGAGGAAGACGAACCGAAGGCAAACATCCCGCGGTCGCGGGACCTCGTCGCCCGGGCGCTGGAGCTGACGCACGCGTCGAAGACGCCGCACGCGATCGTCGCCGTCGAGCAGTTCGGCCTCGACGGGTCGCAGTCGCTCGCCGAGGTGCAGCAGCTCCTGCTCAAGCGGGGCGACCCCGTCAACGCCGCGGCGCTGCCCTTCCACAGCAAGGGCGTCCTCGACCGCGACGTCGTCGCGCGCGTCGTCGAGGCCTACGGGCGAATAAGCGGCGGCGACCGCAAGAACAAGCAGTGGGCCGCGGCCTGCGCCGGCGCCGACGACCTCATGAAGGTCGCGCGGCTCCTCCACGCGGCGCCCCAGGGCGCGCGCGCGCTCGCGCTCCACCCGATCTTCGGCCCGGACGCCGGCCTCGTCCCCGCGAAGCTCGACGAGCTCCGCGAGGCGCTCGCGTTCCGCATCACCAAGGAGGCGTCGCGCGTGTCTTGCGCGCGCGAGCGCCTGACGCTCCTGCGGCGGCCGCGGCGCACGGACGAGGCCGCGAAGGCGTTCGCGAAAGCCGGGCCCAGGGCAGCAAAAGAGAGCGAAATTCCCAACTTCAAAGGCTCCTTTCTCGGCCGTTTTCCGCTCGTTTCGGCTGATTTTTGGACGAGCGATCATCTCTCGGAGCGCTCTCGAAGCGTGGGTGCTGTTTCGGAAACGCGCGCGCGCGGAACACTCACGTTGAAGCGACGTTGAATCACCCTTTTGCTGCCCAGGCGGGACCGACGCGCGTCGCGAACGCGCTCCGCCGCGACGGCTTCTACGTCATGGACGGCGCCCTCGCGGCGGGCGACGCCGCGGCGCTGCGGGATTTGTTCGACGCCGAGCTCGACGCGGGCGCGTGGGGCGCACCGAAGCGCGACCCCTGCAACCCGGGCGTCTTCACGCGGAACGTGCTCGTGAGCGTCGCCGCGATGAACGCTCCCGACGGCGAGCGCGCGGCGGCGCGGCGCGCGGCGGCGCGGCGCGCCATGGCGCTCCTCGCGGGCTGCGCCTACGAGCTCGAACAGGTCTTGCCACATCTCAAACTCGCGGTGCCGCCGGACTCCATGGCCGCGGCGTACCCGCCGGGCGTCAGCTACCGGTCGCACTACGACTGGTTCGCCGACGAGCTCTCCAACGACCGGGAGGTCACGCTGCTCCTCTACGCGAACCCGGGCTGGACCGAGGCCGACGGCGGCGCGCTGAGCGTCGAGAAGCCCGGCGGCGCGCGCGTCGAGATATCGCCCGTCGCGGGGCGCCTCGTCGTGTTCCTCTCGCGGCTCGTGAAGCACGAGATCCGGCCGAACGCGGGCACACGGCGGCGGCTCACGGTCCAGCTCTGGCTCGACCGCGCGCCGGCGACGTTCACGGAGGCGAAGACGTTCCTCGACGACCTCGAGGACCCCCTCGCCTTCGACCCCGACACCTAAGCGCGGCTCTTTAGGAAGTCCCGGAAGGAGCCCGCGGCGGGCGGCGGCGGCGGCGCGGCCGCGTCGCCGTCCTTGCGGAGCACGTCGACCTGGACCTGGATCTTGCCGTCCTTGGACCGCACGGGGAAGACCCGCTGGCGCAGGGTCCCGGAGTCGGGGTCGTCGACGTACTCGCCCGTCCGGATGTTGAAGCAGAGGCCGTGGCGCGGGCAGCGCACGACGCCGTCCTCGAGGCACGCGTTCACGGACTTCGGCGGCGCCTTGGTCCGGTGGCGCATTACGGTGCCCAGGTCCTCGACGTCGCCCGCGCAGAGGTTCCCGCCCTGGTGCGCGCACCGGTTGTCAATAGCAAAAAGCTTCCGGCGGTGGCGGAAGACGACGACCTGCTCGTTCTCCGCCTCGAGCACGAGGCGCCGCGACTGGTCGTTCTTCAGCTTGGCCTCGTCGCAGACCGTGCGCCAGGCCTTGCGCGTCGGCGGCGGCGGCGCGGCCGTCGCGAGCGGGCCGTCGTCGACCATGGAGTACTGCAGCCCCTTCGGCATGAGGCGCTTGTAGTCCGGGTCGTGCGAGTAGCTCAGGCAGACCCGGTCCGCTCCGCCGCTATGGTTCAGGGCCCGCACGTTGCGCCGCGCGTACTCCGCCGTCGCGCGGAACGCGGAAGACTTGGTCCACATGATCAGCGACGCGCGCTCACCGTCCTCGATGTCGAGCGCGCCGTGGCGCCGCTTGCCGCTGTGGACGACGCAGCGGCCCCGCGCGTGCTTGTAGGTCGCGCTGCGGCGCCGGTGGGTCTCCGCGTAGTACATGCCGCAGAACGTGAGGTCGTTGCCTGCGAAGCGCGCCGCGTCCGTGAGCCCGAAGTTGAACGTGACGTCGCACTCGTCGATGTGCATGTCTAAATGGATGTCGCGGCCCTTGGCGTACTGCACGACGAAGGTGTGGTGGTCGTCGAGGGACGAGCCGCCCCAGTCCTCGCCCGCGTGGGCCTCGCCGCCGACGGCGCGCGACCGGTCGCGGTCGTCGCCGAAGAGCCGCGCGCCCACGGGCAGGAGCACGTACTTCAAGAAGGCGGAGAACGTGCCGCGCATGCCGACGTCGTTCAGGATGAGGCCGTACTGGTTCATGCTGTTCGGGTTCCGGCTCGGGAGGCCGCTCCGCCGGTAGTGGTCGACCTCGCGGACGAGCGCGTCGCAGAAGTCGTCCGTGAGGGCCGGGAAGGACACGACGCCGGGGGCTTCCACCCTGCAGAGCGCGTCGACGCCCGCGAAGCCCGCGCGCGCGTCGCGGCGCCACGCGTCGGCGACCGCGAGGAGCTCCGGGCGGATCCAGCGCCGGTGCTCGTCCGCGCGGAAGAGCCGCGGCTCGAGTGCTTGTTTGGCGTAGGCCAGCGCGAGCTCGTTCTCCGCGAGGAAGGCCTTGACGCTCGCGCGCTGGGCCTTGTCGAGCGTCGGCCAGGCCCGGCGGATCTCCGCGTCGGCGCCCGCGGGCGCCGGCTCGTCGCGGACGACGACCGTCGCCGCCTCGTCGTCGGAGTCGTCGTCGAGGGTGTCCCACTTGCTATAGTCGACCATGGCAGCTCGCGACGCGCGAGCTCTGCTAGCCCACTTTGGAGACCATGGCAGCGCGCGACGCGCGAGCTCTGCTAGCCCACTTTGGAGCTTTCCATCGGGCAGCCCTGATTTGGAAGGCGTTGGGGAAATTCTTCAACGCGCGCTTCACCTTGCGGGCGAGCGAGGGCAATGCCCTATGTGTGAAGAACGATTATCCTTCCTCGCCCGGGTGGGGCCAGCAGGGGAAGCCGAACTTCTCGAAGGCGTCGCCGAACTCGGCGATGATCGTCGACGCGCCGATCTCGTCCTGGAGCCAGCAGATCTCCTCCCAGTCGGCCTCCTTGAGGGGCAGCTGGCTCGCCGCGGCGCGCCGCGACGACGTCGCCGGCGCCGGCGCCGGCGGCGCGTCGTCGTCGTCGGCGCAGCCCTCGTCGTCGTCGTCCCGCGGCCGGTCGCGGACGTTCTCCGCGACGCGGCCCGGGATCCGCGCCTCGTGGTCCTCCCAGGGCCAGTCGCGCCACTGGGCCCGGTAGACCTCGTCGGCGTCCCGCTTCGACACCTTCTCGTAGGCCGCCAGGGGCACGCGCAGCGACGCGCCCCCGAGGCACGCGGCCTCGACGGCCGCGACGGCCGCGCGCGGGTCGTCCCTAAACTCGTCGAGGCGCACGACGCGCGTCGGCCGGCCCAGCAGCTCGTCGTCGGCCGTGAAGAGCTCCATGGCCTCGACCCAGTTCGCGAGGCAGTCGCGCAGCGGCGGCGGCGGCTCGTCCGTGGGCTCCGCGTCCGCGATGCGCTTGTAGCACCATCTAAGGGACGCGGGGGTTCGCCGCGAAAAATAAACAGGAAGACGCGGGCCGCGCGCTGCTGCATGAACTTGCGCGTCGCAAAGGCGACGGCGAGCGGGTGGCGGGCCATGACGACGAAGCGCGCGCGCGCGCCGAAGGCCGCGCGGAGCCAGCGCAAGTGTACGAGATTCGCGGGCGACTTCTCGAGCAGCACGGGCACGCGCGCGCGGCGCTTCTTCGCGGGCAGGCCCGACGTCCAGTGCGCGTCCCAGGCCTCGAGGAGCTTCGGCGCCGACGCGCGCGGCTCGGGCCGCGCGGTGTCCTCCGTCCAGTGGAACGACTCCTCGAGCGCGAAGCGGCCGACGCCGCCGAAGGACTCGTCCGTCGGCACGACGTCCTGGAGGTGCTGGCCCTCGTCCTCGGGCGCGTCCGTGTCGCGGAAGCCGGCGACGAGCGGCGACTCGTTGAGCAGCGACGTGAAGGTCGTCGTGCCGGATCGATGGAGCCCGCCGACGAATAGGATCGGCCGCCGCGCCCACGCGTCCGGCGCGAAGCCGCCGAGGCCCGCGCGGAGCTCGTCGGCGTCGTCGTCGCTGTCGCTGTCGCCGCCCGCGCGCGCCGCCTCGATCTCGGCCCGCACGTCGTAGCGCTCCTGGTTCGCGGGCGAGAGCGCGTCGGCGAGCGCGTCGCGCTTCACCTGCTGGAGCTTCGCGGCGACGGCCTCGGCGCCGTCGAGGCGCCGCAGCAGCAGCCCGAGGCCCTTGTCGCGGCCGTCGACCATCATCCAGCCGCCGCAGGGCCGGTTGTCCGCGTCGCGGTACCTGCCCACGAGCTCGACCCAGTTGCCCACGCGCCGCGCCGAGGCGACGTAGGTGCCCTGCTTTTCGTGGCCGACGCGCTCGCCCTTCTCGTGGCACGGCTCGCTCCGCACCCAGATGGGGCCGACCTCCAAGATCCAGTACTCGTAGAACTCGTGCTGCCCCAAGTTGGCCATCGTGCGCTCATCTATAGTACTTCGCGTTTTATAGATAAAGGCAATGCGAGCCTCAGCACAAACGCTCCGTTTCGTTGACGGGCTGCCTGCAGCAGTCTGGAGGCGTCTCTCGGCCATTGCCGCGCGCTCTCGCCGCGCGTCTCGACCTCTGAGGTGATTGCCATGCCCAGCCTTCTTCAGAGCATCCTCGCGGTCGACACCGACGGCGACTGGGTCCGCGACGACGTCTTCGTCGTCCTCGTGAACGCGAAATTGACAGACGCTGGCGAGAAGGCCGTCAAGATCAAAGACGTCGCCGCCGTCTTCAGCGCGGACGACACCATCATCATGGGCGGGAGCGTCGCCAAGCAGAGCTTCTTCCATCCCGCGGGAGCCAACACCGTGCGCCACTCCTACTGCGTGAACGTCCACCGGCCGGAGCAGCGCCGGCGGGGAGGCATCGCGTGCATCTGCGACGCGGCGCCGTCGAGCAGCCCCCACGAGCACTGCACCAAGTGCCCCGCGTGGGGCTTCCCGCCGGGCCCGCGCTGGGCCAACCTCGAGGGCACGGGGCGCTGGAAGCCGGAGAAGAAGTCGGAGTCGAGCTCGAAGGACCAGATGGACCAGAGCACGGACGACGCGCCCGACGAGGACACGGCCCCCGCGCCGCCCCAGCCGCCCCAGCCCATCAAGCGGCCCAAGGCCGCGTCGCCGATGCGGTCCTCCTCCGTGCGCGGCGCGTCGGCGCCCCAGCGCGCCCGGCTCGAGCCGAAGCCGCCCGCGGACGACAGCGTGCTCAAGTCCGTGATGGCGCAGCGCGACGCCTGGGAGAAGGAGAGCGCGCGGCTCATGAAGGCGCTGCACGTCGAGCAGCGCAAGAACGAGCGGCTCACGACGGAGAACAGCAATTTGATGAAGGACGTCCGCGACTGCGCCGAGGCGATGGTGCACCGCATGGACAAGGCTGAGCTCGAGAAGGTCCGCGCGGAGGCCGTGGCGCTGCGGCGCGAGGTCGCGGAGCTCGAGGCGGAGAAGAAGGTCATGGGCTCGGCCTGCGCCGCGGCGGCGAGCGAGCTCATGCAGACCTGCGCCGCGGGCGAGTACGAGGCGCGCGGCAAGTTCCAGGACGAGCTCGCGCAGGGCCTGCTCGACATCGCCAAGACCCACAGCGCCAAGCCCAAGGACGCGATCGAGACGTTCATGAACGCGGACCAGGAGCTCGTCATGCGGGACGCGCCGTCCGAGCTCCAGAAGCTCGCGGAGACGAGCCCGGCGGCGGGCGCGCTCGTCGGCGCGGTGAAGACACTCGTCATCTCGAAGGCCGCCCGCCTGCAGCTGAAGCGCATGGCCGCCGCCGCGCGCGACCGGCGCATGATCCAGATGAACTACTCGAAGAAGACGGACGGCAGCTACCGCTACCCGGAAAAAATTGGCGGCGCCGCGCTCCTAGCGGCGACGAGCTCCAAGGAGTGCTCCATGGCCCTCAAGACGCTCGTGATTATTTCGCTCCTGGTCTCTACGCGAAGCAAAGGGAAGTCCATCATGGCGCTCGGCTTCGCGATTTCCATGTCCATGTCTTTTCTGGGCCGTATTACGAGCTATGGACTATCGCTCGCGTCGATGATGTGCCTCTCGTCCTCCTACGCGACCGTCTTCAATTGGAAGAAAAAATTGGCCGCCGCCGCCGAGGCGACTTATCTTGCTCGGATCACGAAGCTTCTCGCCGCGTCGGCGATGGGAGCTATCATCATCGGCTTCGACAACTACGCCGTGCTCCAATTTTTAAGGAACCCGGATGGGTCCGCATTCACCTCCGTGATCCCCACCATCACGATCCTGCTCTTCCTCGTGCCCTCCCGGCCCGGGTTCGACCTCCGCACGGACGCGCGGCGCCCGCCCGCGTCGACGCCGGCGAACGGCGCCTCCTTCGTCCCCCGCGTCTCCATCTTCCTCGAGGCCAATAAGGCCGCCATCTTGCCCAAGGGCCCCACCATGGCCGTGGACGTCTCCGGCATCGCCGAGTTCGGGAAGGACACGTTCCCCGTCGGCGACGACGGCTCCGGCTGCGGCCGCCTGCGCGACTTCAAGGTCCTGAAGTCGCTGCTCGAGAAGTCCTCCTCCTTCCGCGGTTTCCTTTACACCATCGTCGCCGCGATCACGGTGCTCTTCCTCAACCTCGGCGTCCCCCAGCTCGACCGCCTCGTCCTCGTGGACCCCGAGCCCGCGCTGCTCCACGACCTCGCGACGTGCCTCGTGCCGGACGCCGTCGCGAACATGGCCGTCCTGTTGTCGCCCTTCCACCTCCAGAAGCACCTGCTCGAGGGCTGGTCCGCGCGCCGCGTCTGCGCAGACCGCCGTCGCGCGCGAACACGCTTCCCTCGCAGGTTTTGCGACCCGCACGACCTGGTCCAGCTCTGGAGCAAGATCTGCGTCCAGTTGTCGTACAAGAGCGCGGCCATGGCGTCGGCCAACGCGTCGCGAGGTCGCCAGGCCGACGAGCTCTTCGAGCGGATGCAGGTCGACGACGAGGAGAGCGACGCCGACAGCGACGGTGCGGCCGCGGCGCCGCGGCCGGAGGACTCCGACGGCGAGGAGGACGCGGCCGCGGAGGACCCCGAGGGCACCTTCGGCGCCGTGCTCGAGGTCGACGGCGAGGCCGTCGACAACGGCGACGAGGAGATCGTCCTCGCGGCCGTCATCGCGAAGAAGGGGGCCGAGGCGGCGGCGCCCGAGCCGGCGACGCTCAACACGGGCGGCTCGTCGTCCAAGGCCAAGGCGCTCGTCAAGGCTCGCTACGGTGCGCTTCTCTTCATCGTCCACTTCCTCTGGGCCGTCTGGCTCGGCGACGACGTGCGCGGCGGCGCCATGGACGTGGCCGTGTCCTTCTTCCCGGGCGCCGCGGCCGCGACGGCGCGCGGCGAATCCAAGGACGCGATCCGCGCGGCCGCGCTGAGCTGGGCCTGCACGACGAGCACGGGGTTCCTGTACCTCTGGAACTTCTTCGACAACGAGCTCCGCTTCTGCGTCGTCCCCTTCCACGACTGGGCGGTCCGCGGCTCCGTGATCGCCGTGTACCAGCACATGGCGACCTACTTCTCCATGCTCATCTACTACGTCAACGGAGCGAAGTGGAAGCTGGCTCGCATCCCCCTCTGGCTCATCAGCATCATGGGCCAGGCGCTTTACCGGCGCGCGAGGCGACCCGACATCCTGCGGGTCGTCGGCCGGACGTCGCTTCACGCGAACGACGTCTTCGTCGAGAACACCAACTCGGTGCTCGCCCGGTACATCAAGTCGTTCTACAAGATCGAGTTCCGCCACGTCGAGGAAGCCTCCTTGCTCATGAACATCCGCTGGGCCTTCAGCGCGGCGATCCGCGCGTTGCTCGGAAGCAAGCGCGCGCCGTCGCGTTCCGAGCAGGACTTCAACGCGCGGACCGCGGCGTCGGAGCGGTACAAGGCGCGGCGCGAGCGCTTCGGCTCCTGGCTCCTGGCGCAGTTCCGACGGCAATTACAGCTCCCCCCTACGGAGCAGTTGAAGCCGCCGATCCAGAAGGTCCGCATCGGCTTCGAGAACTCGAAGATCTTCTTGGATCGGTTCGCGACGCGCGCGGCGCAGGCCGCGTGGCCGACGGTGAAGAAGTCGGCGACGGCGACCGCCGCAGAGCGCGCCGACGCCGCGCAGCAGCAGGCCGACGAGCAGCGGGCGGCGTTCGCCAACGTCGGCGCGTCGATGACGCGCACGGCCTTCGACGAGATGGTCGTCATGACGAACAAGGTCCCGCTCGTCAAGTTCGCCAAGAAGATCGGCTTGGACGTGAAGATCGTGGACAGCTCCACGGGCAAGAAGAAGGACATGGGCAAGCTCGACCTCCAGCAGCTCCTGCTCACGAAGTTCCGCTCCGTCGTCTTCGTCGAGCCGCCGCGCGAGCCCGACTCGGACGGCGAGGAGGAGCCCATGCCGCCCGCGTAGGCCAAGCCCATGGCGCCCGTGTAGGCGCGCAAGTAAGCCAGTAGCTTCGCGGCCGCGTAGACGTCGCGCGCTGTGTGGTAGAGCCGGCCCCGGAAGAGGCGGCGCGGGCCCGGGAACCGATCCGACGAGAGCTCGCAGCTAAAGAACGTCTCCGAGCCCGTCCGACGACCCAGTGGCCCCGGCGGAACGACCGGCTGGCGCGGAGGCGCGAGCCGAGCTGCGTCTCAGCGCAGGCGGCGGCGCCGGCGCACGGCACGCGCGGGCCCGGGAACCGATCCGACGAGAGCTCGCAGCTGAAGAACGTCTCCGAGCCCGTCCGACGACCCAGTGGTCCCGGCGGAACGACCGGCTGGCGCGGAGGCGCGCGCCGAGCTGCGTCTCAGCTGCGTCGCCGGCGCCGGCGCACGGCCACGCAGCCCTCGGGGACCGACCTGAGGTCCCCCAGCCCCAGGCCGACGGCCTCGAGGCCATCCCATCGACCCATGACCCGGATGGAATCGTCATCTGGGGCGAGGTACCGCGCCTCGCGCGACGATCTGGTCGCCGCTCCTCGCGGGGCAGCCCATCCAGGGCCCCCAGACGCCGCGCTCTCCGAAGCGTTCTCGCACCAGGTCTCGTGGTCTATGCCAGACCATGCCCCATCGAACGCGATCGACGCGCTGACCTGGTGCCAGCTCCCGACGGGAACCCTCCCCCGGGGCTGCGCTGGACAGCGCCATCGGAGAGCGCTTCAAACGTCGAGAGCATTCAGCATCGCTTCAAGTTCTAACAAATCTGAAGAATATAGGCCACTAACACGAAGCTTGTTTACCGCGAACGGTGAAGCTCAACTTTGACCTAGGGACAAGTGCGATGGAGCCTCTCAACAACGTTTTCGGATAGAGTTTTGAGGACGGGGAGAGCGTCTCAACGAGGTCCCAAGCTACCACTTGATGACGACGATCCGCGGGTCGAACGCGGCGCCGAGCGCGCGCACGGGACCGAGAGCCTCGAGCGTGCCGCCTCGCATACGCGCCTCGGCTCGACGTGGTGGACGTCCCGGGTGGGTTTCGTCGCCGGGCTGGTATAGAATGCCGCAGCTGCGCCTCGTCGCGGGCGAGCTCGGCGACCGCGTCCATCGCCTCTTCGCCGACGCGCTCGCGGACGAGTTACTCGCGTGCTTGACGAGCGCGGAGCGCGGGCGCTGCTGCGCGGCCGTGAACCGGCGCTGGGCGGACGCGTCGCGGCGCCTCGCGGCGGTCGAGGCGGCGGCGATCTGGCTGGAGCCGGACATGGCCGCGGCCCGCACGCGCATCTTCGAGAACACGCGCCGGCGCGAAGAGGTCCGCGCGGCCTACGTCACGGAGCACTGCGAGCCGGCCAAGGGCCTGCCCGACGCGCTGTCGACGCACCTCGCGACGCTCTGGGAGCAGGGCTGCGGCGCGCGCGTCGAGGAGGAAGATTGGTCGAGCGCGGCGAGCGTCGGCGCCTTCCTGAAGCACCTCGCGGCCAAGAACGTGTCGATGAACACGCTCGTCATCGCGCCCGAGGCCGAGCGCCGCAAGTGGGCGACGGCCCTCGAGCAGATCCCCGGCGAGGTGCGCTCCGTCTTCGACGAGGCGGAGCTCGACCGCGTCGAGGCCGCCGCGCGGCGCCGCGACCGGCGCCGCGACGTCCGGATCTACGTCCTCTCCTACGAGCGCGCGGCCGAGAACTGGGAGTTCATCACCGGCGTGGAGAACTGGCGGCATGTCATCCTGGACCAGAGCGCGGACGCGGACGAGGACTGGCCGTGGTTCCCCGGCGGCTACGGCGACGGCGAGGTCTTCTTCCTCCACGCGCAGGACCACTACGTGCTCTACCGGCCGGGCGCCGTGACCACGGCGGCGGCGGCGGCCTTCCATCTCTACTTCGTGCTGCTGAAGATGGAGGTGCCCGTGGGCTTGGACCGCAATTTCTACGACGACACGGCGCAGAACCGCTCGTGGTTCGCGCTGCTGCGGGCGATCGAACGGGGCGACGCGTTCACCCGCGAGGTCCTCCGGCGCGAGCTGACGTCGATCCTCGACGCGTCGGTGTGTTCCGCCGCGCCCGGCTACCGCCTCGGCCGCGCGCGCGCGACGCCGGATACGGGCGTCGCGGCGGAGGTCCGGCGCCGCGTCGACGACGTCCCGCCCAACCTCCGCGGCGGGCTGCGGGGGCTCGCGATCGACTAAGCTCTGTTACCCCGACACGCCGCCCTCGAGGTCGCCGGCCGGCCGCGAGAAGTCCGGGGACGACGACCGGAGGCGCGGGCCGCCGCCGCTCATCTTGCGCAGGGACCGGCCCCGCTTCGCCGGCGAGCCCTCGACGAGGGGCAGCAGCGGCGCGGCGTCCGCGCGGTCGCGGAGCTTCGCGAAGACCTCCTCCTTCATGGCCGCCTCGAAGTGGCCGTAGTGGATCGTGCCCGCGCCGTCCTTGTCCAGCGAGGAGAAGAACCACTTGCACGCGGGCGCGCTGAGGTAGATCTCGAGCGCGTCGAGCGACTCGCGGAACTCGCGGAACGTTAGGCGGCCGCTGCCCGTCGAGTCCATGGCGTCGAAGATCATGCGGCAGACGTCCTCGGACGCCGCCGTCGTCGACATGCCCGAACTCCGCAGCAGCTCCAGCGCGAGGTGGCGGAACTGGAGCAGCACGCGCCTCCGGACGCGCTTGACCTCGATCTCGTGGTCCGAGACGCGGCTCAGCACGTCCGGGTTGATGCACGTCACGGAGGCGTGCTGGATGTGGTCCACGGCGCTCATGCCCAGCAAGGGCAGGTAGAGCAGCGGCGGCACGAGGTGGAGCGCGAGCCAGACCAAACCCGCCTCCACGTCGCCCTCGACGAACGCGTAGGGCGACCACATGATGGCCAGCAGCGCAAAATACAAGCAGCTCAGCGTCAGCACGCCGCTCAGGTAGTCCATGATGCGCGCGGCGCTAAAAAAGTAGTCGAACCAGGACCGGTTCTCCAGGCGAATCCGCGCGGCCGCCGCGCGGTTCCGGAGCAGCGTGAGGGAAAACCGCCGCGAGCTCTTGCGGCCGGGACGCACGACGCCCGGGAGCATGGAGTTCTTCCGCGTGGACCGCCGCCGCGCGTCCGGGGAGCGCACGAGCTGGGACGCGCGCGACGGCGTGTCGCGGCCGAACATGGAGTCGCGGTGCTGTTTTTGGGGGGGCGGCTGCGACGCGAGCATGGACGGCCGGCCTAAAGGCGTCGCCGCCTCGGGCGCGATCTTCTGCGGCGACGGCTTCGCCGGCGACCCCTCGAGCGGCGGCAGGCTCGGCGCGCCGCGCTTGCCCTGGAACGTGCGGCGCCGCTCCTGCGGCGGCGTCTCGTCCTTGGCCTCCTCGGCGCCCGGCGTGCTGTAGACGCTGGCGCGGTTGCCCGCGCGCGAGGAGCGGCGCGCGAGGCCCTGGAGCGAGCCGCGGATCGACGACCGGACGTCGGACGCGCGCTTGGTCACGGAGTGGACCTGGGCAGGAAAAGAGTGATTCAAGTTCGCTTCAACGTGAGTGTTCCGCTCGCGCGCGTTCCGAGAAAGGCATCCACGCTTCGAGACCGTTCCGAGCGATGATCGCTCGTCCAAAAATCAGCCGAAACGAGTGGAAAATAGCCGAGATCGGAGCCTTTGAAGTTGGGAATTTCGCTCTCTTTTGCTGCCCCGGAGTGGACGGTCCGCGCGGCCGCGGCGATGCTCAGGCGCTCGTGGAAGCCCGTCTTGCGCGCGCTCCGGTCCGCGTGGGCCACGCTCAGGCGCCGCTGGAGCGACGTCTGGCGGCGCTCCGGGGGCGGCGCCGCTTTGGCCGCGGCGCCGCCTTGGCCCTCCGGCGCGACTTTCGCGACCATCTGGCCCTCGCTCCGCCGCTTCAGCCGCGGCGTCAGCTTGGCCTCGCTCGCGCGCACGGTGGCCCGCATGGCGCTCGCGATCTCCGCCGTGTGGCGGATCGTCGACCGCGCGGCGGCGACGAAGTCGCCCTGGCCCGACTTGCGCTCGCGGTCCTCGATGAGGCGCCGGTCGCGCTCGGCGTCGAGGACGTCGCGCGTGTCGCGGATGTCGCCGCCGGCGCCCTTGTCCGCTTTCTCGCGCTCGAGCTTGTCGAGCTGTTCTAAAGCGGCCGCGAGGTCGCCCGACTCGTAGATGCCGACGCGCGTCAGCAGCATCTCCTGCTGGCGCCGCGCCAGGACGACCAGCGCCGCGCAGACCAAGACCAGCGCGCAGCCCGCGACGCCGAAGCGCGTCAGCAGCCGGCGCCGCCGCTCCGCGCCGTGCGCGCGGCCGCCGAGACCGTCGTCGTCGCCCGAGAGCCCGAACCACGTGTGCAGCAGCAGCGCGGCCAGCAGGAGGAGCCAGGACTGGGCGGGCAGCTCCAGCAGCGCGCAGATCTGGTCGTCCAACGACAGGGACTGGTACATGACGTAGTCGAAGTCGCTGTGGAGCTGGAACTTCTTCTCGAAGTAGTGCTTGAGCACGCGCGCCTCGAGCTCGTCCCGCAGGCCGTTGGGCACGCTCCGAGCGAGCACGGACGTCGACCGCCACAAGTACTTGTCCTCGGCGCCCCGCGCCCGCTTCGCGAGGTCCGCGAGCGGGTGCCGCGCGCCCAGCAGGATCCGCCGCTTCCGCCGCGACGCCAGTACCGCCAGACCGCACGCGTGCACCACCAAAAAGAAGGAGAACGACACCATGACTAAATCGGCGAACTCGATGATGTGCAGCGTCTCGTTGGACACGGACTTCTGCATCGTGATGGGCAGCAAAACCAACGACACGAGCGCGATGATCATGAGCTCGCGGTAGACCTTCTCGACCATGCCGCGGTACGGCGACTCCGTGTCCGTGAGGTGGTCGTCCAAATTCGACAGGCAGTGCTCGATCAAAATAATGGCCCCCGTCAGCGCGAGAAACGTCAGCGTCAGCACGCGCCGGTCCATGTGGTTCGCGGATCCGAAGATGTCCGTGAAGCGCACCTCGTCGTCGTCGGAGTCGGCGGTTTCTCCGAAACCGCCGCAGGAGGCGTTGCCGAGGAGCAGGCGCGTCTCGGCGCGGCGCAGGTCGCGCCGCGTCTCCGCCAGCTGGCGGCGCAGCGCGGCGACCTCGTCCGGCGCGCCGCGCGTCAGTGTTGTGCACAGGGCGACGACGAGCCACGGGAGGAGCGAGGCGGCGACCATGCTGCGGCGCA
Source organism: Aureococcus anophagefferens (assembly GCF_000186865.1). Classification (NCBI taxonomy): domain Eukaryota; class Pelagophyceae; order Pelagomonadales; family Pelagomonadaceae; genus Aureococcus; species Aureococcus anophagefferens. Next base: position 218,340 of record NW_008705579.1, read on the forward strand.
TGCGCGGCGCCAACCGGGCAGCTCCTCGGCTGCTCGGTGCGCCGCCGCCGCGCCGCCGCGCCGCCGCCGGGCGGGCCGGCGCACGGCTCCACGAGACAGGGGCAGCCGCGCTGGCCCCCCGGTAAGAGGTTCAGCTCAGATGTTGAATTCGATGGGCTCACATTGACGTGTCGTTGCAGCTCTTCGAGGTTTGACGTCGTCGCCGGCGCCGCGTTCGTCGAGGCCGTGCAGCACCCCCGACGATGCGGTCCGCCGCGCTCATCCTCTGCTGCTCGACGGCCGTGGCCCTCGCGCCGGCCAACTACCAGATCCTGCGCGGGGCCAAAGTGCTGCGCCGCGCCGTCGAGCCGGACCCGCGCACCGTCGACGGTCGGCGGTCGGCGCGCGCGAAGGAGCCGGCGCCGGCCAGGGAGGCCGTGCGCGGGGCCAAAGTGCTGCGCCGCGCCGTCGAGCCGGACCCGCGCACCGTCGACGGTCGGCGGTCGGCGCGCGCGAAGGAGCCGGCGCCGGCCAGAGAGGCCGCGGGCCAGGCCTTCGGCTTCGCGCCGCCGCTCACGGTCAACAAGTGGGAGACGATGCAGGCGAAGCGCGTGCGGCTCGAGGTGCTCTACAGCCGCGACGTCGACGTCGACGGCGACGAGTTCGAGGGCCTGCGCAAGGCCTACCTGCGGACGAAGCGCATCGTCCAGGAGTCCTACCCCGACGTCCTCGTCGTCGGCGTGCAGAAGGCGACGCGCCGCGGCGACGACGCGACCTTCGAGGTCACGGTAGACGCCAAGTTGGTCTACGCGAAGCCGCGCGACCGCGAGGGCATCTACCTCAGCCAGCGCACGCTCCACCGCGAGATCATGCGCGCGCGCAAGGCGCGGCGACCGTCGACGACCTACTACCGCCTCGAGGCCGTCGACGACGACGACGACGACGAGTATCCGCGCGTCGTCGTGCCCGATAAGTGAGGACGCGGGCGTGTGTGCATTACGGTTCGACGGTGGCGATCGAGGATCGTCTGAGCGTCGCGGGCATCTTTGGGCGAGAGCAGTAAAACTTGGGCCGCGAGAACCAGCTGTCCCTGCGGTCGTGGAACGCGATGCCGGCACTTTCCATGATTGCACGGGCTTCTTGATCGTCGCAGTCATCCGCTAAGATGTCGCGCGCCCCTTCCAATGCGGACAGTTGCATCGGCGTAAACATCCGAGGAAGCAGCTCCGAGGAACAACTCCCAAACTTCGCGTCGGAGAGATGCGCGAAGCTGCAAGCCTTCCAAGCGCGCGCATGAATTTCCGGGCCAGGCGAAGTAGCGTTGAGGTATGATCTGATCGAGTCGAAGATGGAGTCCTCCACAATACCGTCCTCATGCGTCAGATGGTCAGGAGAAATGGACAGCCACAAGACGAGCAACGCGTCCAGCGGCAAGCGCTCGAGCTGGTGCTGGTACTCATCGACATCTTCGAATAGCAGTCGGCCGAGCCACCACAGGCAGTGCGACTGAAGGACGACGTCGAGCGGACGAATTTGATAGGCTGTTTGTTGTAGCTCATTGGTGTCTCCGTCTAGAGCGGCGTTGATATCGCGAGCCAAGATGGTCTTGCGTTTTTTTTTTTTGGCAGCATTTCCAGAGAGCTCGATGGCCTCCGCAGCCATGTACTCTAAAACAGCAGTCAGATAGATGGCTGCTGAGGTATCGAACCGAGCCCCGAGCCGTTCTTGGATAGAGGCGACTGGAAAGCCCAGACCCGTCTTCACCATAAGGTCGAATTCTTCTTGAGGCAAGGCATGCATGAACTTTTTCAAGTCCAGAGGCGGGAAGTCGCCGGACCGGTCGTCGAAGTCGTCTCTCGCCAAGAAGCGCACGGGCCCGGATACCTTCAGCCCGCCTTGGTGCTTGATGGAAAGAAGCAGCAATTCACACGTCTGCTCGGCGGTCATCTTGAATCTCACGGGGTCGTCAAAGTTGTAACGGTTATCTTGCAGGTTGTAATGATCATCGTCTCCGACGCACCAGCAGAGCGCGAGGCCGTCCAGAAGCGACGGAACTTCCTCCGGTTCGACGTCGCCGACATCGTGAAGTCGCCGCCAAACGAGCTTGGTGACCCACGAGCACATGGTCTCACCGTATATTTTCGTGTCGGTGCTCGCGGTGTCGACGAGTTTCACGATGCTCGGGATGGGCAGCTCGTCCAGCGATTCCACGGGCAAGCGCATGGCCACAATCTGCTTCTCGCAGGCGCTCTGGAGCTGTCCGAAGCCGTACTCGTTAGCGTGCGCGTAGAGCATCGATAGGTCATCCCGGATGTCGCTGTTGATGCTCTCGTCGTCGCTGTCGCCCTCTTTAAAACACCGTCGGCGTTTGCGTCGATACGCTTCGATCGTCGTGTCCCGCCACTCGCGCGTTGCCAAGCTGCTAACACCGCGCTGTGTATCGCCTCGTTTGCTGGGCTTTTCGGACGGGTACAACAGATCAAAGAAACGACTAATGAGCTCCAGCGTAGCGTCGCCTAGGGATGGCACGTCGAATTCTCGAGCCAGCGCTAGGCACGGGACCCAAGCGTCGACGGCGTCCGGCAGCTCACCGTCGTAGATGAATGCCAGCATGGACTCGAAGGCGTCGCAGCAGCCGGCCGACAGCGTCAGCACCGTCACCGATCGGCCCTGGTTCAGAGGCGTTTCGAAGCACGTCCGGAAGAAGCCGGACGCGAGGCTCAGCACACCGCGGTTGACGGCGAAGGACCGCCTGGGAGCACCCGCATCGTCCGACACTTGCACCGTGATGGACCAGTCCGAAAGGGCGGCCATAGTCTCTCGCCGAGACCGCTTCTTGTCTTCGTCCAAGTATTCGTCTAGATACTCAGCACGCAGCCCCCGCTCGTGCGAGGATAGCCCGCTCATCTCGCAGTCGAAGAGCTTGAGCTTATCCCGATAGGATTCCATGTCGCTGTCGCGAGCGCGCGCGCACGCTTGGGCAGCCAACCTCGCGACGGCTGCCGACTCGGCCGGCTGCCTCCACCTCGCGATCGAGCTCAGTGAATCAACGAGGCATCAACTTTGCTTCAACTAAGCTTCCAAGTCGACTTCCATGTCGACAGATGATCAGGAACACAACAACACAATTATCCCCCCAGAAAAAAACTCAGAAGCCCGACTCGGACGTGCCGCGCTTGACGGCGTTGAGCTGCTTGACCTTCTTCATCTGCGTCGCGGAGAGCTGCTTGGGCCCGGAGTTGCCCTTCCAGGCCGAGGACGTGAAGGCCTTGAAGCCCGACGCGAAGGTCGACCCGACGGTCTTGCCGTCGGCCGTCGTGCCCGAGACGGCGTGGGAGCTCGACGCGGGCGCGGGCGCGGCGCCGTCCTTGGGCCCGTTCATCTTCTCGCGCTTCGTCGACGTGAGGCTCTCCCAGCGGAGCGCGCGCTGGCGCCGCTTCTCGCGGATGATGATGATCTCGTTGCCCGAGATGCGGCCCGTGCGCCAGCCGAGGTACTCGTTGCGCACGCGCGCGATCTTCTCCTCGCGCGCGGCGCGCGTCATGCGCTCGACGCGCGCCGCGATGGCCGCGTCGTACTTGCGCTGCTTCTCCTTCTCGGCGTTGAGGCTCGCGAAGTACTTCTCGCGGTCCTGCTCGGCCTTGACGTTGTCGAGCTCCTTGATGGACTCGTCGGGCGCGTCGTTCTCGAGCGCGCACGCCAGCGGCGTCCGCCCCGCGTGGTCCTCCTCCGTGACGCGCGCGCCGTGGCGCAGCAGGAGCCGGATGATGGACAGCTTCGTGGCGTAATGGAGGGGCGTCGCGCCGAACTTGTTCGGCAGGTCCGCGGACGCGCCGTACTGGATGAGCACGAAGCACGCGTAGCGGTGGCCGTTCTGCGCGGCGAGGTGCAGGGGCGTGTCCCGGCCCAGGAGGCTCCTAATACCAATATTCGCGCCGTAGTCCTCGACGAGCATGCGCAGCACCTCGATCTGGCCCGTCATGGCCGCCACGTGGAGCAGCGACCGGCCGCGGCTCGACCCCCGCTCCTCGAGCGCCTTCCGCAGGTCGCCGCGCGCGTCCGCGGCGTCGAGGTGCGCGGCGACCTTGGCGACGTCGCCGTCGGCGACGTCCTGGTAGATCTGGTCGTCGAAGGTGCGCATGCGCACGGGGCCGTCGAACTTCTTGCGGAGCAGCTCCCGCCGCTCTTCTTCCGCCACGGCCTTGGCCGCGGCGGCGGCCGCGGCCGCGCGGTCCATGATCTCCGCCTCGGCGGCGAGGCGCAGCGTCTCCCGCCGCTTCGTCTCCTCGACTTCGATCAAGTGCAGGCTCGCCCGGCGCACGGCCTCCCGGGCCTCCTCGCGCGCCGCCGCGTGCGGGTCGAAGAAGAGGTCCAGGTACGGGTTGAAGCGGAGCGCGACCACAATCTCCACGGCGCCGCCGTCGCCCAACGTGAGCCAGCGCCGGTGCACCTTGCGGTCGGCAAAGTCCTTCAGGTGCACGTCCGCGTGGCCCATGTACGCGTGGTTCGCGTCGATGCCGTCGTCGTGGTCGTAGACCGTGAGCCGGAACGACGCCCGCGCCGCGGGCCGCCGGTCGTCGAGCTTCAGTTCGAAGACCTCCTTGAAGATGGGGTTCACGGACTTGCGCTGCACGGCCGTCGACACGTCGTGGAGGCACTCGGGGTCGTCCGGGTCGTCGCTCGCCATCGTCAGCCGCGCGAAGGGGTTCGCCCAGCCGTCGCCGAGCCCCGCGGACGTGCGGTGGCCCACGTGCAGCGCGTGGGCGACGCCGCGCACGGCGTCGCGGTGCGTCACGGCGAGGTTCCGGCCCCGGACGACCGCGACGCGGACTTCGTTCGGCGCCTTCGCCAGAATCGTCGGCTCCGCGTCCGCTACAAAGGGCTCGAAGTCGAGGACGGGGTTGTGGACCCAGTGGGCGATGACAAAGACGTCGCCGGGCGGGTGGTCCGGGTCTCCGGACTCGTCGGGCGCCAGCGGCAGCCACCCCGCGAACTGGCGCCGCGGCCGCGCCGCGCCGAGCTCCGCCAGAGGCAGGCTCGCGGACCCGAGGACCTTGTCCTTGGCGAAGGCGCTCTCGCCCGCGAGGAGCGTCACGGCCAGCGCGCACCCCTCCAACCCCGCGCCGCTGTCGTGGTCGTAGGCCTCGGGCGTCTCCAGCTCGAAGCTCCGGCACTCGCGCCAGACGGGGCCCGCGGCGCGCGTCCGCGGCTCCGTGAGCACGGGCGCCGGCGGCGCGCCGAAGGGGCCCCGCACCTCGAGCCGCACGCGCAGCGTGTGGCTCGCGGCCGCGGCGCCGAGCGCGGCGATGACGCCCTTGGTCTTCGGCGGCGGCGGCACGCCGCGCGCCTTGAAGACCGCGACGTGGAACTCGTTGGGCGGCTTCGACGAATAATGCGCATCCTCGCCGTGGTCGAAGGGGTCGAAGTCGTGCGACGCGTCGTAGCGGCACTGGGCGACGAGGAGCATGGACCCGAGCTTGGAGCTCTCGCCGTCGTCCGCCAGGGGCACCTTCCCCGCTTCGTCGGCCAAGCGGACCCACGCGCGCTTCACGGTGCCCGGCGCCTCGGCCAGGAAGCCCAGGGGCAGCGTCGCGCGCCCGAGAAAGTCGTCGTCGCCGACGAGGTCCCAGTCGAAGACCTCGGCGACGAGCTGCGTCGGCGCGCCGTCGTCCTCCGCCTCCTCGTCCTCGTCGTCGTCGTCCGAGTCGGAGCGGTCGTGGTCCTTCGGGCCGCCGCGCCGCCCCGGGGGGCGCTCCGGCGCCGCGTCGACTTTTTTCTTCTTCTTCTTCGCCGTCCCCTTGGCGAGGACCGCGGCGCCGTCGAGCTCGAACGCGAAGGTCTCGTTGAAGACGGGGTTCAGCGACTTTTTCTTCGTCTTCGTGCGCTGGACGAAGCCCGACCCGTCGTCGAGGCGCAGCTTCACGTAGGGGTCGCTCGACGCCGCGCTGCGCTTGAAGGGCAGGTTCACGGCGCCGTCCGCGGCCTTGAGGTCCCGGCAGCGGCAGACGGCGACGCGGACCTCGTTCGGCGGCCGGCCCCTGGCGTCGGGCGGCTCCTCGTCGAAGAAGGGCCGGTCCTCGCCCGGGTCGTGGGCCGGGTCGTAGGCGAGCTTGATCGCGAGGCAGATCTCGCCGCAGTCGTCGTCGTCGTCCGCGTCGTCCGGCGACTCGTCGGCGAGCGCGTACCATTGGGGCGCCGCGGAGCCATCTTCCAAAAGCGCCGGGATCGTCCCTAGATCGACGGCGCAGCCGCCCATGTACTCCGAGCCGCTCATGTCCGCGTCCTCGACGCGCACCTTGAGCACGGCGCCGCGCGCGCCCGACGCCGGCAAGGGCACCTCGACGCACTCGCCCCATACGGGCTGCAGGTTCTTCTTGATGGTCTTCGTGCGCACGCGGACCCCATCCAAGCCCGTGCGCGCGCTCTCCCGGTCCAGCACGGCGAAGGACGCGAAGGGGTCCGAGCTCTTGCCGCCGAAGACGGCCTTGTCCATGGCTTTTAAATCTTTCGCTCGCACCGCGGCGACCTGGAGCATGTTCGGCGCGCGGTCGCCGTAGTCGTGGTGGTCCTCGCCGTCCGGGTCGTCGGGGAACCAGCGCGACGCGTTGACCTCGTTGATGGCGTCCTGCTGCTCGTCGCCCGTGGAGACGGCCAGGTTGACGCGGACCTCGACGTCGCCCGTCGCGGCCGCCATGCCGTCGAAGGGCTTCAAGGAGAGCCACTGCGCCGGCAGGAGGTGGGCCCCGCTCATCTCCCAGATGGCCTCGAGCGAGACGTGGCCCCGGCCCAGGGGCGTCGGCTTCGAGAGCATGCCGTTGTAGTCCTGGACCGTGAAGCGGACGCGCGGCAGCGGGTAGGGCACGTCGTCCCACACAAACTTCTCGCCCGTCCACTCCGGGCTCAGCGTCTTCTTCTTCACGCCCGTCTTCGCGACCTTGTCCAACGGCTTCTTCAGCGGGTTGCCCTCCGTGACGTCGACGAGCTGCACCGTGACGAAGGGGTCCGACGTGCCGCCCTTGTCCGCGGGCAGCAGGTTGCGGCCCCGCAGCACCTCGACGGTGAGCCGCCCGCTGCGCCAGACCGCCTTCTGGCCCTTCTTGGCCGCGTTGAGGTGGGCGCGGTCCCGCGTCGCCATGGTCGGGCCGCGGCGCCGCCGCGGCGCGCTGCCGCCGGTTGGGGCTGCCTCGACGAGGCGCTGGCGGCACAGGCCGGTCGTGCCGTCAGCTTGGCTACAACTCGCTCAATTCCCTGCCACAAGGCCAACGGGCGGCGCGATGGACGCCGCACCGGCTCCCGCGCTGGACGCCGCACCGGCTCCCGCGCCGGCGCCCGACGCCGCTGCACCGACGGAGGAGTTCACCGTCGACGAGAACACGGTGGCCATGGCGCCCTTCGACAAGGACGGCGTCGAGTGCGACACGAAGGACGCGGAGGACCTCGACGTCACGCAGACGCTCCTGGGCCTCTGGGGCGGCCGGCTGCCGGGCCTCGAGGAGCGGGTCACGACCTTCGCCTGCGCCGTCGACAGCGCGCTCCTCGCGGCCTGGGTCAAGCAGCCGAGCCCCTGCTGCGCGGCCGCGGCGTTGGCCGGCGCGATGAACGCGCTCGCGCGCGTCGGCCGCCGCGACGCGCGCGCGATGCAGCCCCTGGAGATCCTGGCGACGATGCGGGGCCTGCTACGGGACACGGTGGCGAAGAAGCGGGCGAGCTTCGAGCGCAAGCTCGGCGCGGACCTCGGCCCGCTGCTCGCCGCCGTCGCGGACCGCGTCGCGCTCGACGGCAAGCGCTTCGGCGCGTCCACGAAGAAGGAGGCGGCGGCGAGCGTCACGGCCAAGTACCTGCTCGGGGCCGTGCGCGCCGAGGTCGAGGCGCGGGGCGACGCCATCGCCGCGGCCGTCGAGCGCCAGCGGAACGTCGAGCAAGGGCTCGCGCCCGCGCCCGCGCCCGAGGCGGACGCCGCGGACGCGGACGAGCCGCCGGCGCCGGTCTTCTGCCGCCTCTGGGAGCTCTACGAGGAGGACGCGGCGCGGAAGCGGGCCGAGGCCGAGAAGCGGCGCCTCGAGGCCGAGGCGTCCGGCGCGGCGGTCGTCGACGACGACGACGACCGCGACGACGACGACGACGACGACGACGACGACGGCGAGCCGCCGGAGGACGACGAGGCGGCGCCCGAGGCCGCGGCGCCGCCGGCGCCCGCCGTCGCGCCGGCCGCGGGCGCGCCGCGGCCGCCGAGCCCCGAGGCGGCCGCGCCGGCGCCCGGCGGGCCCCGGAGGCGGCGGGCCAGGGCCCCGAGCCGCAAGAAGTCGCACCTCGGCGCCGCGCGGCGCGCGGCGAAGCCCTGGGCCTGGAAGGCCGACCTCGGGGACATTTTGAAGAAGTGCGACGGCATCGCGAAGACGTGCGCGGAGCGGCCGTCGACGTGGGAATCAAATCTTCAAGCCGACTTCAATGTGCGCGTATGCGACAGTTCTGATGCAAGCACTTGAACCGTGCTTCGAGAAGTCGACGAGAGCAATCGATTCGTCCAAAAATCAGCCGAATCGACTTCGAGTTGATCGAGATAGAGAGGTTTGAAGTTTTTGCTGGACAGGGCGTTCCACCGGTTGATTTCCACACAGGCGGCCGTCGACGGCGGCGTTCGGCAACTGGGGCCTGATCCACGCCGCGGAGCAGCTCGCGCGCGACGAGCTCTTCGACGACGTCTGGGCCGGCGACGACGCGTCGACGGCCGCGGGCGAGCCCCGGGTCGACGAGCCCGCGGCGCCGGCCGCGGGCGCCGCGGACGCCGTCGCGTTCCTGCGCCTCGACCCGGAGCCGCTCTGGGCCTGCCCCAAGGCGCCCGTGGCGACGGTCAGGGTCACGCTCTTCGCCGGCGCCGCGAAGCGCGGCTCCGCCATGGCCTGCCCGCTGCGGCGCGGCGACGGCGGCCCCGAGGTCGAGGCGCAGTGGGGGAAGCTCCACGCCGTCTTCCTCGACCCGCGGGCCTGCCTCCTCTTCCACCTCAAGAACCACTACGCGCTCATCTACGCGCTCCGCGACTGGGTCGACACGAGCGACCCGGCGAAGCCGCGCCGCGTGCGCCAGATGCTCACCGCGCGCAAGGGCCAGCGGCCGAGCGCGTGGATCGACTGGCTCGAGGCCCGGGAGACCATGCTCAACTGGGCCGGCTACAAGATGATGGTCGTCCGCGACGCGCGCTAAATTTTATTGCACGAAGACGCCGACCTCGTTGCGCCGGAGCAGGTTCGGCGTCGCGAACGGGTCGTGGTACCCGTAGGTCAGCGTCTCGCCGCCCGCGACGGGCGAGAAGGCCGACGACGCGAGCGCCGCCTCGACGCGCGCCCGCGCCGCCGCGATCTTCGCCTCCGACGGCGGCGGGCCGGAGAAGCGCACGAACGCGGCCGTGTGGCCGGGGATCGCCCGCAGCCGCACGCCCGCGTCCGTCGGCGTCGGCAGCGACCGCAGCGTCTCGTTGGCCGCCATGACGAAGCTGACCTTCGTCGCGCGTTCGCTCGTCTCCATGCGCACGGGCGCGGTCATGGCCATCGACCGCGACGACCGCTTCGAAAAGGGCCCGCCGCCGACGCGGTTCCGGCCGCCGAAGATGAAGCCCGCGCACGCGCGGAACCCGCTCCCCGTCGCCGCGCGCATGCTCTGGTCCCGGAACGTCGCCTCGACGACCGTGTAGGGCTCGTACCTGCGGATCTCGACGCCGCCGGGCAGTTGTAGTAGCGATTCGTATTTGGGCTTCTCGAGCTTCTCCGACACGCGCCAGGCGTAGAGGCCGAGCGCGTAGCGCAGCGAGACGAGCGCCGAGACGGCCCACGCGACGACGCGCACGAGCAGCATCGTGAATTGGTGGTCGATGCGCTTGCGATGCGACGATGCTGCGACGAAGCCGATGCCGATGACGCGTTGGTCGATGCCGCGCGATGCGAGGCTGCGACGAAGCCGATGCCGATGACGCGTTGGTCGATGCCGCGCGATGCGAGGCTGCGCGACGCCGACGCCGATTGCGATGACGCGGTTCCACTTGTTGTGCAGGGGCACCCACTGTTCACTTCACTGTTCAACAAAATCTTCACTGTGACTAAAAAACCTGCTCCCCGGGCTCGATGGGCGTCGCCTCGACCTCGATGACGGTGCCCTGGACGGTCCCCCCCCGCGCCAATGGCGCCATCTCGACCTGGGCCATCGGGATCGTCGCCGCGGCGACGGGCTGGCCCCGCGCGACGACCGGCGCCGCGTGGACCGGGCCGACGGGCGCGACGTGCACGCCGACCGGCGCCGCGCGCTGGCCCGCGAGCGCCTCCGTCGCCATGCGTCCCACGTGCGCGTTGAACCAGATCATCGAGAAGTTGATGAGGATGGCGACGACGCACGCCGCCGTCGCGCCCGCCATCGCGTCGGACCATCGGTCCTTGTAGAAGTCGTTCGCGGAAGCCTCGGAGGCGAAGCCCTCGAACTCGGCCCTGCTCTTGCTGCGCTCGCCCAGGTCCTCCTCGCGGCCCGCCGGATCGATGAAGCCCTTGCGGCTCCACCAGACCTGGGTCTCGTTCGACGCGATGTCGACGCACGACGCCTTGCAGTGATTCGAGTCCTTGTAGCACTCCCAATAGTCGTCGCCGGTGCCCTGGCCGTCGCCGGACCACCAGCAGTTCGGCGCGAGCCCGAGGGCCGTCGCGGGCTCGCGCGTCGCCACCCAGGCGATCGTCAGAATGATCGAGACGAGCCTCGTCGTCGCGGCGATGTAGCACGAGTGCTGGATGGCCGTGAGCGCGCACCGGTCGTACTTGGAGCAGCAGACGGGGAGCGAGAAGCACACGATCTGGTGCACGCAGGCCCAGAAGCTCAGCTGCTGCCTAGAATACAGCGGAATCTCACGCAGGATTTCAAACACGCTGAGGCACTGCGTATGCGTACAGCATTGCCATGATCGGCAGGTTCACGCACTCGAGGATCAGCCCCAGGCCGCAATTCTTCCGCACGCGCAGGGCCAGCGGACCCAGCCCGACCATCGTGAAGTCCGTATACCCATCTGGCATAATCGCCACCGGCTCCTATCGACGCGCATTCGCGCAAACCATCGTGTTATAGAGTGTTACAATGCTATTTAAGTCGTTGTTGAACTTGTGGGCAGCATCATCGTACACGATGGGTGTGTTCAGATTGCGCGGCGACGTCGCGCTGCTGTGCTGCGCGCTCTCCTTCTGGAGCGGGCACCACGTGCACACGAACGTGGCGCTGCACGCGGCGCCGGCGCACCACGCGCTGCGGCCGCCGCGGTCCTGCGCGCCCTGCGCCAACTGCACGGCGCCGCGGCTGCGCTGCGCCGCCTGCCCCGTGCCGGCGCCTTGTGCAGCCCCGGAGCCCTGCCCGGCGCCGTCCTGCCCGGAGCTGGCGCCCTGCGCGGCGCCGGCGCCCTGCCCGAAGCAGTGCCCCGCGCGCGAGGCGTCCGCGGCGCGCGAGGCGACGCGCAAGTGCGAGGCGCGCAAGGTCGCGGCGGCGTCGATCCCGCGCCAGCTCGTCGGCGCCGGCGGCGAGACGCCGACGTGGCAGGACGTCTGGGTCGCGCCGAGCGCGCGGGCGCTGGCGCGCCTGCTGCCGGGCTTCGCGCCCGTGCGATTGCACAAGCGCGGCGGCGGCGCGACGCTCCTCGCCCACAAGAAGGCGCCGGCGGGCTTTAACGCCACGGGCGACGTCGCCGTCGAGCTCGCGGCGCGGGGCTGCCTGGACGTCGGCGTCGTCGTCGCGACGACGCGGAAAGACTTTTGCCTCGCCGTCGTCGAATCCGACACGTCGCCGTCGTACGTCGTGCCGCGCGTGAAGCTCGAGGGCGAGCCGAACGCGACGACGGTGCGCTTCGCGTCCAAGTACGAGACGTCCGTCTTCGGCGCGACGCCGCCCAAGGCCGTGGCCAAGTCCGCGGCCATCGCCGGCGCGCCGACGTCCGAGGCGCTGCTGCTCGGGCTCCTCGCGGACGTCGGCGCGGTCGTCGGCGCGCTGGCGCCCGTGCTCGCCAAGGTCCCCCGGGGCCCCGTCGTCGCCCTCGCCGTGAACCGCGGCGTCCTCGACATCGTCGCGAACTTCCTGTGCTCCGCGAGGCACAACGTCGAAGGCCCCGTCGCGCGCGACCGCGTCGTCGCGTTCGCCGCCGACGAAGCGACCGCGGCGGCCCTCGACGGCGCCGTCGCGGCGACCTTCTCCCACCCGGCCCTCGGCGACTTCCCCGAGCGGCCGGCGCACAAGTACGGCGACTCCGTCTTCGTGTCGATGATGTGGTTGAAGGTCGTCGCGGTCTACCTCGTGAACCGCTGCGGCCGCGACGTGCTCTTCATGGATGCGGATGTTGTATGGCAGGCGGACCCGCTCCCGTTGCTCGCGGCCTACGGCGAGGACACGCTCTGGATGGACGACGTCGCGCGGTCGAACCGCTACGTCCCCTACTCCGCGAACACGGGCTTCTACCTGGTCCGGGCGAACCGGCGCACGGCCCACTTCCTCTTTGCCATGCTCACGCACTTCGACCTCATCATCGTCTGGCGGTCGCACCAGCACGTGCTCAACGCGCTCCTGCAGGAGCACGCGAGCCGCATGAACCTGGGCGTCCGCGTGCTCCCGCGGGACGACTTCCAGATCGGCGCGATCTTCCACCGGAACAAGACCTACGCCGACGAGCTCGCGCGGGGCGTCGCGCGGCCCGCGGTCTTCCACTGGGCCTGGACCGAGGGCCGCGACGACAAGCTGCGCTTCGCGCGCGAGACGAACACGTGGCACGTCCGCGACTCGTGCGACGCGGCCGCGGTCGCCGCGCTCGCGAGCGGCGCGAAACTCCTCGCGGACTGCTGCCTCCGGCCCGAGCCCGGGCCCCTCCGCGACTTCTCCGCGACGCCGCCGCCGGCGCGGTAAGGGTATATGTTGTGTCAAAAGCGAACGCTTACCACGGCTCCTCGCCGCGCCGCCGCGCGGTGTCGTCGCGCTCCGCGGCCTCGCGCTCGAGGATCTGCTGGAGCTTGTAGTGGGACGCGCACTCCTTCTTGTCCTTGCCGTCGACCTGGTCCGCGACGAGGGGCCACCGCTCCTTCGGCGGCAGGCCGAGGAGCGGCCCGAGCGCCTTCGCGAACTGCCTCTCCTGGCGCGGCGTCCACTCCTCCTTCTCCTCGTTGTCGCGCCAGGTCGGCGCCGCCTTCGGGACCTCGCCGCGCGCCGCGGCCATGGCCTCGGCGTAGGTCTGCTTCCGCGCGATCTCGGTCTTGATCGCGTCGTCGAGCCCGTCGTCGCCGCCGCCCGCGCCCCCGATGGCGAGGCCGAGGTAGATGCTGCCCAGCACGACGACGGCGCCGACGAGGACGCCGACGACGGGGAAGAGCGCCTTGACCAGCTGCGCGTTCCGCTCCTCCGCGGCGATGCGCTCCTGCTCGGCCTTGATGAACTCGTTGACCATCGTCACGGCCTCCGCGTTGTCGCAGCCCTCGCACTCGAGGCCGTTGTCGCGCATCATGTCGCGCACCTTGCGCGAGATGGGCTTCCGCGTGTCCTCGCGGCCGCCGATGCCGCTCCGGCTCTCCCACTGGTCCCGCACGCCCTGCTCGTCGCGGTCGCCGCGGCCGGCGGCGATGGCCTCGCGCAGCACCTCGTCCTCGAGCTCCTCCTGCGTCTTCGCCGCGACGACGGCCGCGGCCATCAGGAGAGCTAGCACGCGCATGGCTGCGACGCGCAGGCGCAGGCGACGATGCCGGTGGCGGCGCAGGCGACGATGTCGATGCTGAGCCGCACCATCCCCAGCCCCAAGCCGAGCCTGCCGTCACCTTCGGCGTCCGGTGCTGTGGCTCTCGCGCCGCGGCCGGCTCAGTGGCGAGGCGAAGCGAGCCACCTCGCCATGGGACTGCACCATCCCCTCGTTGAGGCCCGCGCAATGGGTGCGCGATCCGCGGCATGGCGGGCAGCTCTCCTGCTCGCCACCGCGCGCACGACAACGCACGCCGGCGAGCCGTCCTGGGCCGACGTATTAACGAGAGAAGCGGCGGCGCGGCCCGGCATGGACGAGCGCGGCGCGCCGCGCGCGACGGGGCTGCCCCTCAAGTACTGCTCGCACTGCAACGCGGAGCTCGTGGGGAAGCGCTGCGACGCCGCCGCGCAGACGTACCTCCTCCTGCGCTACCTCGCGGCGCTGCGCCGCTTCCTGCGCGGCGACCACGCGGATCGCGACGCGCTCCGGTGCTCCGGACCAACGCAGGAGTCGTGCAACGTCACGGGCAACTGGGCGCGCAAGTCGTGCATGCGCCGCGTCTGCCACGAGTCGCACCTCGCGGGCCACCTCGCGCCCGCGGCGGCGCGGACCGCCCGCAGTCGCGCGGCGTCGGACGCGGCGCTCGCCGCGGCCCAGGCGGACGCGGTCACTCGGCTCGAGCCGAAGCTGCGGCTGGGCGGCGCGTTCTTCCTGGGCTCCGACTATCTCGACTTCCTCGTCTACAACCTCTTCTTTCCCAACGTGAAGCGCGGCGTCTACGCCGAGGCCGGCGCCATCAACGGCGTCGACGAGTCGAACACGTACGTCTTCGAGCGGTTCCTCGAGTGGCGGGGTTTACTGGTCGAGCCGACGTCCTGCGCGGTCTGCGAGCTGCCGGCGAACCGGCCCAACGCGACGATCTTCCACGGCGCGATCTGCCCGCCGGAAGCGCGGAGCAACACCTTCGACTCGGCGACGATGGACGTCTTCTGCGCGCGGTCCCCAGAGCTCGCGGGCGCCGAGGCGCGGAAATGCGAGCGGGCCGTCGCGGGCGCGCCCAAGGTCGTGCCCTGCCGCACGCTCACGGAGATCTTCGAGGCCGCGGGGCTGTCGCGCGTGCACTTTTTTTCCCTGGACGTCGAGGACTTCGTGCACCAGGCGCTCGCGTCGCTCGACCTCGACCGCGTCGACGTCGACGTGCTGCTCGTCGAGGTCCGCGCCGACGCCGACGTCGACGTGCTACGCAGGGCGGGCTACGCGACCTTCGCGCTCACGCAGAAGAACGACGGCTACCGCGGCTTCCTCGCGGACCTCCTCGCCTGGAAGCCGGCGCGCTTCGGCGGCGCGTGCGCGCGCCTCGACCGCAGCGCCGCGGCCCTCGAGGCCGAGCTGGATGGCGCGTGGGTCGACCCCTGGGGGCGGTAATCTCGGGACCCAAGCCTCGGGGGCCGGACACTCGGCGTCGGTTACCCGTCGGCGCCGGTCCGCGTCCGCTCCCGCCCCGGGCCCAGGTGGAGGTGGCCGGCGATGCGGCCGCGGAGCGGGCCGGAGAGCTCGTGCCTCGGGTCGTCGAGCCAGCGGGCCCGGCAGGGCCGCCGCCGCCGCGGCGCCGCCGGCGGCAGGACCTTGGCCCGGCTCCGGAGGACGCGGAGCGCCTCGCACCGGCCGAGGTGGCCGGCGCAGGGGGCCGCGCTGTCGCCGGGTTCGATGAGGCCGACGCCGTGGGGGGACGCCCGGAACGCGGCCGCGAACGCGAGCTGGTCGCGGTCGCTCGAGTCGTCGCGGTCGAACTCGCGCCGCCACGCGCAGAGGAAGGCCGCGGCGGCCGCCGTGGCCGGGGCCGCCGCGACGACCGCCGCGTCGGCGTGGGCCGCCGCGACGACCGCCGAGTCGGCGTGGGCCGCCGCGACGACCGCCGAGTCGGCGTACGCGTCGGCGCCGCCGGCGCCGCTCATCCGCGCGACCTGGGCCCGGAGGCGCCCGGGCTCGTCGGTCCGCGCCGCGTCGAGGATCAGGCGGGCCTCCCACGCTTCCCAGGCCTCGCCCGGGCGGCGGGGATGCGCGCACGTGGCCGCGAAGGGCCCCTGGAGCGCCGCCGACGTCGCCGCCGAGCACGGGTGCGCAAAGAGAGACACGCGGGACGGCGCCCGGAACGCGGTCCGCTCGAGGAACCACTCGGGGGTCTGCAGGAGCGCGTACTTCCAATCCACGAACAGCGTGAACGCCGCCGTCGGGAAGTAGAGCGACGCGCTGAGCTTGACGCGCTTCGACGCGCGCCGCGGCCGATCCCGGGCCGTCGCCGACTCGTCCGCCACCACGGTCCACGGCGCGACGCTGCAGTGGTGCGCGAGCGCCTCGGCGGTCCCCGGCCCGACGACGAGCACCGCGCAGGTCCGATTGCCGAGCGCGCGGTGGTGCCGACTCCGCGGCTCGTCGAGGGCCGCGTCCGCGCCGAAATACGCGGCGCTAAAGAGCACGATGTCGCAGTGCGCCGTCGCGCGCGCCGTGCGCGCGGCCAGCGGCAGCTCCTCGGGCGACAGCGCGCAGGGCGCCTCGCCGGCGAGCGCAGTACAGAAGAGCAGCGCGCAGAGGCTGCCCGCGCACGGGCCCCGGCCCATGTCGTGCAGGAATGCCGCAGGCGTTAGAAGAGCATCGCGCAGGGGCTGCCCCCCTCTTACTAGCCCCGGCCCATGGCCACTGGAATGCCTCGACAGGGGGGGCAACATTTTGTGTGAAGAGCGGGTGAAGGTGAAGTCGGCCATTTTATGACGCGGGCTATGAAGGCCTCATTGCCAGCGGTTATCGTCTGGCCCAGCCTGGTGCAGCTAGTCTTTTGCGCCTCGTTGCTGGTCGCTGAGGGCCTCTTACATGTACGACGACCAGTGAGCAAGCATTCGCAGCACGGGCTGCAGCTGCGCGGACTGCAAGCCACGACCGCGGAGGCGGCGCTGGTGCAAGCGACCGACGCTGCGCCGAGCGATGCGGACCTGCTCGTGCGGGAGGGCGTCGCGCTCGAGGGCCGCGGCGAGGCGCTCGACGCGCTCGATTGCTACGAGGCGGCGCTGGAGCTGGACCCGGCGAGCTGGGAGGCGTGCTTCCGCCTCGGCTCGCTGAACGTCGCCCACGGCCTCGTCGAGGAGGCGGCCGAGCTCTTCGAGCGCGCGCTCGAGCTCAACCCGGCGCACGACGCGAGCGCGAAATGCCTCGCGCTCCTCGAGGACGTCGACGTCGGGGCGCTCGGCGACGAGATCGACGCGGCGCTCGAGCTCGAGCAGGCGGCGCTCGACGCCGGCGAGGCGCCGGACCTCGTGCCCGTCGACGAGGCGCAGCGGTCCTCGGTCGTGCGCGTGCGCGGCTTCCTCGACGACGCGGGCATCGACGAGCTCCTCGCCGCCGCCGCCGCGGTCGAGGCCGAGGTCGGCGCCGTGGAGCGCGCGTCGCGGGGCGGCGGGTGGTCGACGGTCTACATGAACGACAAGTTCCGACGGCGGCTGCCGCTGCTCCACGAGCGCATCTTCCGCGAGGCGCGGGCCGCGGACGAGGCCCACTGGGGCGGCGTGCTCCGGGACCGGCGGACGCTCAACCTGCGCTGCGCCGAGGCCCACGTGGTCACGCCGCCGGGGTCGCTCGCCTACGAGCAGCACTACGACCAGGGGTCGCTCGTCACCGTCGACATCATGCTCTCGGACGCGGCGGCCTTCGAGGGCGGCCAGTTTTCCACGTTGGAAGAGGACGACGTCCTCAAGAACCACGCCTTCGAGAAGGGCGACCTGCTCCTCTTCCTCTCCCACAAGTACCACTGCGTCGCGCCGGTCGACGCGGGCGAGCGGCGAGTCTTCGTCGCGGAGATCTGGGAGGGCGAGGCGCGCGACTGCGCGGGCCGCTGCGTCCAGCCGGCGGGCGCCGTCTGCGTGTCCTGCGGCGCGTTCGCGGGGTCGCGCCAGTAACGCGCGATCGAGGCGAGGTCCTTTTTAGGCCGGGGATCTACGCGGGCGAGAGGGGCACGCCGTCGACCTTCTCGCCCGGGGGCGGGGCGTCGAGATCCTCCTCGGCGTCCGCCTCGGCGTCCGGCGCGCCGTCGGCGACCTCGGAGACCGCCGCGCGCGCGGTGATGAACTCGTCGTACTGCTTGTTCGTGTCGAAGGGCCGCGCGCCGAGGCAGCCGACGATGTCGTCGTGGTTGATGGTCTCGTGCTCGATGAGGAGGCCCGCGAGGGCCGCGAGCTGCTCCTGCTTGTCCGCGAGGAGCGCGAGCGTCCGCTCGTAGGCCTCGTCGACGATGAGCTTCGCCTCCTCGTCCATGGCCTGGGCCGTCGCGTCGCTGTAGGGCCGCTGCTCCATGGGGTCGCCGGACTGGGGGAAGGCGAGCTGGCCGACGCGGGCGTTGCCCGACATGCCGTAGTCGCGGATCATGCCGTAGGCCATTTGGGTGACGCGCCGGAGGTCGTCGGACGCGCCCGTCGTCACGTCGCCGAAGGTGAGCTCCTCCGCCGCGCGGCCGCCGAGGGCCATGCAGATGACGTCGACGATCTGCTCGCGCGTGCGCAGGGCGATCTCCTTGGGCAGGTACTGCGCGAAGCCCAGCGCGCCGGAGCCGCGGGGCACGATCGTGACCTTCAAAAGCGGGTCCGCGTGCTCGAGGAACCAGCCCGAGACGGCGTGGCCCGCCTCGTGGAAGGCGACGATCTCCTTCTCCTGCTTCGTCATGATCTTGTTCGACTCCAAACCGCCGATGACGCGGTCCGCGGCGGCCTCGAAGTCCGCGTACGACACCGACTCGGCCGCGCGGCGCGCGGCGACGATCGCGGCCTCGTTGCAGACGTTCTGGATGTCCGCGCCGGCCATGCCCGGCGTCAGCCCCGCGAGGCGGCCCGCGTAGTCGGCCGGCGGGCCCGCCAAATTCAGGCCCTTGAGGTGGACCTCGAAGATCTGCTTCCGGCCCTTGATGTCGGGCGCGCCGACGGTGATCTGGCGGTCGAAGCGGCCCGGCCGCGTGAGCGCCTTGTCGAGGACGTCGGCGCGGTTCGTGCCCGCGAGGACGACGATGTTCGACGACTCGTTGAAGCCGTCCATCTCCACGAGGAGCTGGTTCAGCGTGTTCTCGCGCTCGTCGTTGCCGCCCGCGAAGCCGCCGCGGCCGCGCTGGCGGCCGACGGCGTCGATCTCGTCGATAAAAATGATGCAGGGCTGGTTCGCCCGCGCCTCCTTGAAGAGGTCGCGCACGCGCGACGGCCCGACGCCGACGAACATCTCCACAAACTCCGAGCCCGAGATGCTGTAGAACGGCACGTTCGCCTCGCCCGCCGTCGCCTTCGCCAAAAGCGTCTTGCCCGTGCCCGGCGGGCCGCAGAGGAGGGCCCCCTTGGGGATCTTGGCGCCGAGCTTCGTGAAGCGCTCCGGGTCCTTGAGGAACTCGACGAACTCCATGACCTCCTTCTTCGCCTCGTCGACGCCGGCGACGTCCGCGTAGGTCACGGAGACGTCCTCCTTCTTGATCTTCTTCGCCTTGGACTGGCCGATGCGGAAGATGTTGGACATGCCGCCGCCGCCGCCGCCGGAGCCGCCGCCCACGGACCGCATGACGTAGAGCCACGCGCCGATGATCAAGAGCGTCGGCAGGAACTTCGCGCCCTCGGCGGCCCAGTTCGTCTCGCTCACGTACTGCACGGGCACGAAGTCGCGGGGCTCGATGCCCAGGTTGCGCTGGGCCGCCTCGAGCTTGCGCTCGAAGATCTCCACGGAGCCGATGGCGAAGTGGTAACTCGGCGCGGACGTCGGCCCGCTGCCGCCGATGCGCGGGTAGCGCTGGAAGCCCCCCGGGGGCTTCTCCTCGGCGCTGGGCTCCTCGGGCGCGCCGCCGTTGGACTGCCAGCCGTAGGTGTTCTCGGGCGCCGCGTCGACGGCGACGGGCCGCTCGCCGGCGGCGGCCGCGCCGACGGCGCCGCCGACGCGCGCGCCGGGCCGCAGGA
This sequence comes from Aureococcus anophagefferens, assembly GCF_000186865.1. Taxonomy (NCBI): domain Eukaryota; class Pelagophyceae; order Pelagomonadales; family Pelagomonadaceae; genus Aureococcus; species Aureococcus anophagefferens. The sequence continues at coordinate 238,017 of NW_008705579.1, forward strand.
GCACCTCGGCGACCTTGTTGTTCGTCACAATAATGCGGTCCACCTCGCCCGACTCCAGCAGCACCGTCGCGAACTCCTGCCAGTTGATCTCCGTGCCGCTCGACTCGCGCGAGCTCAGCCAGACGCCGAGCAGCCCGACGGCCGCGAGCGCGGACACGACGCGCGGGCCGAGCTCGGGCGCGCCGCCGGGGCCGCCGGAGCCGCCCCCGGAGCCGCCCCCGCCGGCGGACGCCTTCTTCGACGCCCCGCCGGCCTTCTTCGACGACGAACCGCCGGTCTTCGACGAGCCCGAGCCCTTGCCGGCGCCCTTGGGGAAGAACTGGCCGAAGCCCTTCGGCGGGCCCTCGCCGAAGAGCATGAATTGGCGCCGCGCCGGCTGGCGCAGGGCCGGCGCCGCGCGGAGCGCGAACTTGCTGAGCATCGGAGCGTCAGACCTCGTGCTCCGCTGGTTGCGCGAAGGCCGACGAGCCGCTCGAGCGTGGTCGACTTCGGCTCGCCTCGTTGCACCAACGTTGAACGGTCGGGCATTGAAAGCCACCAGCCCCTCCGCGGCGTCTAAAGTCGCGTTTTGGTCTCGCCGCGCGGGAAAGGTCCGGCGGCTTCGCCTACGCGTGGCAAGCTGCCTCTCTCACTCTGCTTTCTCGAGACAATACCGTCGAAAGAGAGCCACCGGGGCGCAAACGCGGCCGCCGGCGACACAGCCGCTCTCTCCGCCATCGACGACGTCGGACGTGGCCCTTTGCTTCTAAAGTCGACGGGTGCCGTGGACTCGGGACGGCGTCCCTTGCTGTGGCAATAAATACCCCCGGCTTTAGATTTCGAGGGCGCAGCCGGCAAGCCCGCAGTGCGCGACGACCGGCGCCTCGCCGTCGGCTTGCGCAAAGCGCCCCACACGACGCCCCGCGCCCCGCGGGACCCCCTCGGGTCGGCTGTCGACGCTGCCGCGCTCGCCGAGCACACATCCCCCTGTGCGTGGTAAGCCACGGGGTGAGGTGTCCTCGGCTCCGCGCGGTCGGCTGACTTCCGGCTTTCGTCGAGGATGGTGGTCCTGAGCGCGTCCGTGTGCACGAAGAATGGGCGGTGCCTCTTCGCCCGCCAGTTCGTGGAGATGAACCGGCTGCGCGTCGAGGGCCTGCTCGCGGCGTTCCCCAAGCTCATGGGCACGGGCAACAAGCAGCACACGTTCATCGAGACGGACTCGGTGCGCTACGTCTGGCAGCCCGTCGAGTCCATCTACCTGCTCCTCATCACGAACAAGGCGTCGAACATCGTGCGTGCCCCGGGGTCTTTTCCACCTATTTTCCGCCGCGCGCGCGGACCGCGACGAAACCTCTGATTAGGTCGAGGACCTCGAGACGCTGCGGCTGCTGAGCAAGGTCGTGCCCGAGATCGCCGGGGGCCACAGCGAGGAGAAGCTGAGCGACAAGGCCTTCGACCTCGTCTTCGCCTTCGACGAGGTCATCACGACGGGCGGCTACCGCGAGGCGATCGACCTGCGGCAGATCCGGACGAACCTCGAGATGGACAGCCACGAGGAGAAGCTGCACAACATGGTGAAGAAGACGAAGATGGACAGCGCCAAGGACCAGGCGGCGCACATGTCCAAGGTCATCAAGAGCCGCCAGCGCGAGGCGTCGAAGAGCGGCGTCGGCCCCGGCGGCATGGCGGGCCTCGGCGGCGGGTCGTTCGAGGACGACCCCTACGGCGGCGGCGGCGGCGACTTTGGGGGCGGCATGGGCATGCCCGCGCCGCCCATGGGCGGCGAGAGCCCCTACGGCGAGTCGCCCTACGGCGCGCCCGCGCCGCCGCCGGAGCCCGTCGTCCAGGTCAAGAGCATGAAGCTCGGCGGCAAGAAGAACAAGTCGTCGCTCATGGACAAGATGGCCGCCGAGGACGGCATCTCCATCGCCCCGGCCTTCACGCCGTCGAAGCCCGCGTCGTCCTCCGCCGCGCCGCCGCCGCCGCCGCCGACGGCCGCGCAGCCCATCTCCTTGATCGTCGAGGAGAAATTGACCGTCGCGCTCTCGCAGGAGGGCGCGCTCGAGTCCTTCGACCTCAAGGGCACGCTGTCCCTCACGGCGAACGACGAGGGCGCGGCCCTGTGCAAGGTCCAGATCGCGGACAAGGCCGCGGCGCCGGGCACGACGTTCCAGGTGCACCCCAAGGTCTCGAAGAAGGACTGGGAGGCCGACGGCGCCGTGATGATGAAGGACGCGTCCAAGGGCTTCCCCGTGGGCCGCCCCGTCGGCGTCGTGCGCTGGTCCCTGTCGACGACGGACGAGGCCCTCGTGCCGCTGACGATCAACTGCTGGCCCGAGGACGAGGGCGACGGCGTCATGAACGTCAACGTCGAGTACGAGCTCAAGCGGCCCATGGAGCTCTACGACGTCGTCATCCGCATCCCGGGCTGCGGCAACGCGCCGGAGATCGTCTCCGTCGACGGCTCCCACACGCACGACGCCAAGGAGGAGGTGCTCGACTGGAAGCTAGACATGGTCGACGGGTCGAACAAGCAGGGCACGCTCGAGTTCAACATCAACGCGCGCGACGCCGACGACTTCTTCCCCATCGCCGTGACCTTCCGGTCCAAGTCGCTCTACTACGACGCGCCCATCGCCTCCGTGACGGCCATCGACGGCGACGCGCCCGTCGCCTACTCGCTCAACAAGGCGCTCACCGTCGACTCGTTCCGAATCGCCTAGGCGACCCCCGAAGAGAGACCGCGGGCCCCAAGACAGCCCGCGCGGACGGCCGACGCGACTCGCGCACCACTCTAACGAACTCGCGACCGCATCACGTTAAAACGTGAGCACGTCCGCCGGCCGCTTCGCGACGCGCGTCGGGAAGGCCGTCAGCAGCGGGATCTCCGAGATGTCGTCGACGAGGCCGCCGTCCCTTTTCACGGGGCCCTTGAGGTAGCGGTCGAAGACCTGGAACTGGAGCGTCGTCAGCACCCAGGGCGCCAGGATCATCACGAAGACGAGCTCGAAGTCCGCGTCTTTTTCGCGCATCGGCGCGAACGCGCGCTCCGCGAAGGCCGCGGCGCGGACGCGCGTCGCGTAGACTAAGATTCCCACGAAGACCTTGTTGATGGCCAGGGCCCAGAGCCAGCAGGCCAATTGCGCCAGGAAGACGCGCTTCCGCGGCGGGCTCCCGTAGTCGCCGATGACGTCGAGGTCCGTCCTCGCGCCCCGCGCCAGCTTCCGAACGAACTTGCGCGTCGCGCCGTGGACGAGCGCCACGACGGCGCAGCCCAGCGTGCAGTCCGCGAAGAAGTTGATGAAGTAGAACGCGCACGGGTCGCCGCCGGCGTCGCGGCCGGCGATCCACGCGCTCGCCACCATGTTGGCCACGTGGACGAAGGACCCGCCGACGCACTGCTTCGCGACGTCGCAGAGCCAGACGACGCGCACGCGCTTCGGCTTCTCGCAGCGCCGCTTCGCCCAGAGGGAGGCCAGGGCGCTGATTAGCAGGAACGTCTGCACGAAGACCTCGAAGAGGCCGCCCACGAGGCGGCACGACTCCTCGGGCGCCGGCGGCTGCTGCCCGAGCCGGCGCATGGCGATGCGAGCACGTCCGCGAGCAATGCTCGCACGTCCGCGAGCAAGCCTGCTATCGGACGGAGCCCCGCGAGTGCAGCCCCATAGCGTGCGTGCTGCACGATGCCGGCAATGACCAAGGTGCCTCGCTTCAACCAAAGGCTGCCCGCAAAATCGACGAGTGCTAAACAGCTCAAACGAGCAGTCTTGCGCCGCGCCGGCGCCGGCGGCCATGCCGACGGGCTGCCGGCTGCGGCCGCTGGGCGACAACGCGGGCCAGCCCGTGGAGCTGGGCGGGCGCAGCACGACGCTGGGCCGCGCCGAGGACAACGACGTCCAGGCGGCGCCGCGGTCCGTGAGCGGCTACCACGCGGAGCTCGAGCTGCTCGACGGCGGCGGCGCCGTGCTGCACGACCGCGGCGCCGACGGCGCCGGCTCGCGCTTCGGCTCCTTCGTGGGCGAGCGGCACTTCCTCGGCGGCTGGCGCGAGGTGCGCCACGGCGACATTTTGCGGCTCGGCACGCTGCAGCACGGCGTCGCGTTCCGCTACGAGGAGGACAGCGGCGCGCCGCTGCCGCCGCCGCCGCGGCCGGAGACGTTCCTCGAGGACCCGAATGCGCTGCAGAACGCCGCGGGCCTGCGCAACGCGCGCGCGCGCGACGGCGAGCGGCCGCCGCGGTCCGCGCCTCCCGCCGGCGACGACCCGCGCGCCGCGGGCCTGCGGTCGCCGGAGGACCGGCGACGGCGCGACGTGCCCGTGAGCGTCTCCTACGCCGTCGCCGACGGCGTGCGCACGGACGACGGCGCGGGGAGACGCGTGGGCTTCGACCGCCGCTTCCCGCAGTCGTCCGCGGACGTCTCCCTCAAGGCGTCGATGGCGAAGGAGCACGACGCGACGCGCCGGGCTCTGGAAGAGGCGCAGCGCAAGCGGGACGAGGCCGACGAGCTCGAGGCCCTCAAGCACCGCCGCCGGGGCCGGCGCCATCCGCCGCCCGAGGAGCCGCCGCGCCGACCCGCGCCCGAGGTGGCGGAGGTGCCCGAGGTCGACGACGACGACGACGGCGGCGACGGCCGCCCCGACGCCGTCCTCGCGCCGCGCCGCGAGTCGACCCGCGCGCGGCCGCCGCGCTACGGGCCGCGCGACGACGAGGACGACGACGCCGGGCTCCGGGCCGCGCCGCGGTCGCCGCCGCCGCGCGAGGGCCGCGTCGTCGAGGAGGGCGTGCCGCCCGCGCGGCCGCCGCCCGCGGAGCAGGCCTACGCGCGGCCGCCGCCCGCGCGGCGGTCGCCGCCGCGCCGCGAGGCCCGGGAGGCGTACGCGCGGCCGCCGCCCGCGCAGCGGTCGTCGTCGGCGCTGAGCGCGATGCGCGAGGACGAGGAGTCGTCCTTCGGCGACGGCTTCAGCGCGCCGCTGCCCGAGCCGCCGAGCCTGGGCGTCGCGTCGCTCGACGCCTGGGGCGCCGCGCTGCCGCCCGTCGTGCCGCGCTTCGGCGGCGACGACGTCGAGCTCGACCGCCTCGAGTCGTCGCTCGCGCCGGGCGAGGAGCGCGCGGTGCTGCGCGCGCGCGAGCGCGCGGCCGAGTCCATGCGGCGCCTGAACCAGGCGCTCGCCGGGGTCCGCCCCTTCGCCGAGCTGCGGCCCCGCGACCTGGGCGCGCCGTCGCCCGGCGCGCCGCCCGCGGCCGCGCCGGCGCTCGTCCCGGCCGCGTCGCCGGTCCGGCCGCCGCCGCCGGAGCTCGAGGACGCGGCCGCGGAGGACGCGCGGCGCGCGTCCGCGGCGTCCGCGGCGTCCGCCGTCGCCGCCGAGGCCGAGGTCGAGCGGCTGCGCGCGCAAGTCGCGTCGCTCACCGGCGACCTCGCGGCCGCGGCCGACGCGGACGCCGCGGCGGCCCGGGCCGAGCTCCGCGAGCTGTCCCGGGCCGTCGCCGAGCTCGTGCCGCGCGTCGACGGCCTCGTGGCGAAGAACGCGGCGGACCTCGCCGGCGAGGGCCCCGCGGCCGCGGCGCTCTCCGCGCAGATGGGCGTCCTCCGCGAGTAGCAGGGCAGCACAAGAGAGCGAAATTCCCAACTTCAAAGGCTCCGATCTCGGCCATTTTCCACTCGTTTCGGCTGATTTTTGGACGAGCGATCATCTCTCGGAGCGCTCTCGAAGCGTGGATGTGTTTTCCGTAACGCGCGCGCGCGAAACACCCACGTTGAAGCGACGTTGAATCACTCTTGTGCTGCCCAGGCGAGGAGGTCTGCCGCGCGCTCCGCGACGACGTCCGGGCCGCTTTGAAGCCGCCGCCGTCGTCGGACTCGGCCTTCTCCGACGACGACGAGGACGACGACGTCGCGCCCGCGGCCCTCGGCGACGACGGCCGGCGGCCGGCGGCGGCGCCCGACGCGTCGCCGGCGGCCGGCGGCCGCCGCGAGACGCGGCGCCAATCGCGGCGCGCGTCCGTCCGCGACGACCGGAGCGCCCGGAGCCGGGGCTCGTCGTCGCGGCGGAGCCGCGAGCGGGGCGGCGCGCGGCGCCTCGAGGCGGGCCTCCAGGGCCAGATCGACGATCTGCGGACGGAGCTCCGCGCGCGGCCCGAGGCCGCGGCGGCGCCGCCGGAGGACCCCGTGCTCGGGTCGCTGGTCAAGAGCGTCGCGGACATGCAGGAGGCCATGAAGCGCGACCGCGACGAGCGGGACCGGAACGCGACGCGCGACGACATGGCCGCGATGCGCGGCGCGCTCCAGGAGGTGCTCGTGCGCCAGCAGGTCGCGCCGACCGTGCAGCCCGCGGCGACGCAGCCGGCGGCGCCCTACCCGCCGCCGGCGGCGCCCTACGCGGCCGGCGAGCTGGCGGACGTCCGCGAGAGCCTGCGGAGGCTCCAGAGCGACGTGCTCCAGGCGCGGCCCCTGCCCGTCGCCGCCGCGGCGCCGAGCGACGCCGGGCCGCCGGCGTGGTACGGCGAGCTCGGCCGGCGCCTCGACGCCCTGGCCCTCGACGTCCGGGGCCTCCGCGAGGGCGGGCGGCGCGACGCGGCGGCGGCCGAGGTCGTCGCCGCGCGGTCGCGCGCCGCGGAGCTCGCGCACGCCGGCCACGGCGACCCGCGCATGCCCGAGCTCGTCGCCGCGTTGCAGCAGCGCGTCGTGAGCCTCGACGGCGAGATCGTGCGGCTGAGGGACGCGGCGACGCCGCGGACGCCGGGGCCGCCCGACGCCGGGGGCGCGTCGCGGCGCCTCCTGGACCAGCTCCAGGAGGAAGTCGGCGAGCTGCGCAGGACCCAGGCGCACGCGAGCGCGGGCGTCGAGGACGCCGTGCAGCGGGGCCTGGCGTCCCTGGCGAAGAGCGTCGACGACCGGCTGCGACAGCCGAGCGACGCGATCGCGGGGCTTCGCCGATCCGTCGAGTCCCTCGCGGGCGACTTCCGGCGGGCGCTCGACGACGGCGACCCGGGCGGCTACGTCGTCGAGGCGCCGGCGCCCATGCGCGTGCCCGACGACGCGGACCTCGCGCGGACGCCGCAGCGGCGCCGCCGGGCCGGGGGCGTCCGCGCGTCCGTGGAGGACGCGTCCCTGGCGTTCAGGCGCGACCTCGACGGCGCGGCGCGGCGTCTTTTTCGAGCATGTGTCGTCGGGAGATCACGTTCCCGTAGGCCTGGCGACGTCCGTGGCGAAGACGCACGACGCGCTGCACGCGCTGACGTCGCGCGACGCGCGCGTGACCGCGGAGCTCGACGGCATCCAGGCGAAGCTGGCGAGCGCCCACGACGAGGCCGCGCGGCGCCACGACCTCATCCTCGACACGCTCCGGTCCGCGCCGACGTCCGCGCCGGACTTTGGCGCGCTGCGGCGGGATCTCAAGGACGCGCACGACCACGCGGCGCGCCAGCGCGAGCGGCTGCTCGAGCGGGTCGCGGGCCAGGGCGACGCGCTCGTCGCCCGCGAGCTCGAGCGCTTCGAGCGGGACGCGGGCGCGCGCCACGCGGCGGTCCTCGAGAGGCTCGAGGCGACGCCCGTCGTCGCGCCCGAGGCGCTCGAGGCGCTCCGCGTCGACGTCGAGAACCTGCGCAAGGCGGCCGCGGACGACTCCGCGGCGCTCGCGCTGAGCCACGCGGACGTCTCCGGCGCGCTCCAGCGGTCGCACGCGATCCTCGCGGCCAAGTACGAGGCCATGGAGGCGGCCATGGCGTTGAAGACGCGGCGCGAGAGCGACGGCCTCCGCGCGGCCATCGACGACCTCCAGGCATCGCTCCGGGCGACGCACGACGCGGCGGCGGAGCGGCACGCGGCGCTGCTCGACCGCATGGAGGCCGCCGACGCGGGCGGCGCGCGCGCCGCGCGCGCCGCCGAGGCCGCCGTCGTCGCGCTCCGCGAGGACTTCGACCGCGCCAAGGCCGCGACGGCCGCGCGGCACGAGGGCCTCCTGGCGAAGCTGGAACTCCAACGGACGATGCTGCGGAACCCGAGCGAGACGTCGACGGAGGCGTCGACGCGCCAGGACCGGCGCCGGTCGTCCATGCAGCTGCTCAAGGCGGACCTGGCCGCGTTGAAGGCGCGGACGGACGACGGCGACGGCCGCGCGGGCGACGTCGCCGCCGCCGTGAAAGACCAGCTGGCGACGTACCTGGCCGACCTCCGGGACGAGGCTTCGGGCGGCGACCAGGACGCCGCGGAGGTGCGCGCGGAATTGCGCGCCCTCCAGCTGTCCATCGCGGAGATGCGCGAGGAGTCGCCGCGGCCCGACTTGCCCGCGGAGGCGCCGACGCCCGCGATGCTGGAGATTCAACGGGAACTCGGCCATCTCTCGGAGCAGCTCAAGCAGGCCATGCCGTCGCCGAACACGGCGCACCGGCGCGCGAGCTTCCAGGTCATGAAGGCCGAGCTGGACCAGCTGAAATCCGCGCAGCGCAACGCGCCCGACGCCGCGGAGATGCTCAAGGAGACCATGCGCGACTACGTGGACCAGATCCGCGGCGACGCCGCCGAGGGCGACCGGGAGATCATCCGCGCGGAGCTGGGAACATTGGCCGACCGGCTGTCGGAGGTCACGGCCGCGCAGCAGGAGCTCCTGTCGCCGCGGGAGCGCGAGGCGGACCCGGCGCTGCTGGAACTGTCGGACCAGCTGGCCCAGCTCCGCCGCGACATGGTGACCCAGCAGCAGCAGCAGCGGCGGCCGTCGTCGTCGAGCCAGCGGCCGTCGATGGTCGCGCTCCGCGAGGACGTCGAGGCGCTGCGCAGCCGCCACGAGGCCGCGCCGCGCGAGGCGCTCGACGCCGTCCGCGGCGACTTCCAGCGCTTCGTCGAGGAGCTCCGGTCCGACTTCACTCGCACGTCGACGGACGAGCGCGACGCCATGCGCGTCGAGGTCGCGGCGCTCCACGAGAAGCTGCAGGACATGCGCGAGGACCAGCTCCACTCGCCGCGCACGGAAGACGCCTACGACCACCTCGTCGAGCAATTCGAAGCTCTGCGAGCGGACCTGCAGCCCAAGGAGCCGCCGAAACCGAGGCAGAGTCTGGCGCGGCGGTCTTCTTTACAGCTCGTCAAGGCGGAACTGGCGGATTTGAAGCGGCGGAAGAACAGCGAGCACCTGTCCGCGGACGCGCTCGACGCCGTCCAGGGCAACCTCAAGTCCTACGTCGACGATTTACGACGAGACATGGTCGCGAGCGGCGACCGCGACGAGATGCGCGGCGAGTTGCACGCCTTGCAGTCGCAAATCGCTCAACTGGCGGCGTCGCCGCGCCTCGCGGAGGCGCCCGTGCCGTCCGCGGCGAGCCTCGAGGCGCGCATCCAGCCGTTCCTGGCCGAGCAGCTCGCTCCTGTCCTCGCCGAGCTCCGCAAGCCGCCGCCCGTCGTGCAGTTGCAGCTCCCGCAGCAGCAGACGGAGCGGCCGGGCCGGCGGAGCAGCCTGGCGTCCGTCAAGGCCGACCTGGCCCAGCTGCGCCACAACCAGCACGACCGGGTCTCGAAGGAGTCCATCGTGCGGTCCGTGCAGAGCGGCCTGGAGACCTACGTCAAGGACCTGCGGGCCGACGCGTCCGCGGCGAGCGACGCGGAGCGGAACGGCATGCGCGAAGAAATCGCGGTGCTCCAACGAGCGCTGAACGACGCCCGGGCCGACGCGGCGGCGCAGCACGCCCATTCGGATCACGGGGCGGCGGACCACAGTGCCCTTATCGCGGTCCAGGCGAAACTGGACGCGCTATCCGCGGAATTCCGCGCGCCGCCCGCGCAAGCGCGGCAGCACCGACGGAGCTCCTTCAGCGCCATGAAGCGGGGCCTGGAGCTGCTGAAACGGAAGCGCCGCGTCTCCGACGCGTCGCCGTCGGCGTCGCCGCTGCGGAGCGACGCGTCGGAGAGCGAGCGCCGGTGCGCAAATCAGCCACCGGTTTGGGATGTCCCGACCTTAAACTTCTCAGCTCGGTCGAATCGAAGTCGACGAGCCGTTTTCTCTCACTGCGCAAGAAGTCGCGTCGAAACCGTCGAATACGCGCATTTTGAATATTTGATTTCCACGCAGGCTCGCTGGACTCGACGCGGCATTCGCGCAAGAGCCTCCGACACTCGGACTCGGGCGTCGTCCGCAAGCAGGTGGAAGCCATGAAGGACCAGCGCGTTTCCGGCGCCGTTCTTTCCCCTGTTTTACTTCGTACACCGCGCCGTCGTCCCAGGTTCCAGAAGTACGCCGAGGACCTACGGAGCGGTTTGGTGGGGGCCGTCTCCACGGCGGAGAAGGACGAAATTAAGGCCGAACTTCGCCAGCTCGCGGCGGAGATGCGCTCGTCGCCGCGCTCGCAGCCGGCGGACGACGAGGCCGCGCGGACCCACGACGACGCCATGGCGTCCATGCGCGCGGAGCTGGAATCGCTTCGCGCGGAGGTCGCGCGGCCGCGCGCGCCGACGCGCGACAAGCGGCGGACGTCGTACGCCGCCATGAAGCACGACCTCTCCATGCTGAAGAAGCGGCCCGGGATGGACGACGAGGCGGTCCGCCAGCAGGCCGTGGAGAGCCTGCGCGGTGACCTGAAGCAGTACGCCGACGACCTCAACGCGGGCGTCGTCGGCGGCACGAAGCAGGATCGCGAGGAGATGCGCGACGAGCTGCGCAGCCTCTTCCAGGAGTTCGCCGCCGCGCAGCAGGACCTCGCGCCGGGCGTCGAGGAGGCCAAGGAGCCGGACGAGGCGTCGCGCAAGCTGAGCGCGCTGACGCGGCAGCTCGAGGCGCTCCAGTCCCAGGGAGTGTGGAAATCATACATTCAAAACGACTTCAATGTGAGCTTATGCGACAGTTTCGACGCAGTCTCTTCTGTTGTGCTTCGAGAACTCGACGAGAGCAATCGATTCGTCCAAAAATCAGCCGAATCGACTTCGATGTGACCGAGCTAGAGAGGTTTGAAGTCTTTGCTGGACAGGGCGTTCCACTGGTTGTTTCCCACACAGGTCCCAGGTCGCCGCGCAGCAGCCCGCGGAGGCGCGACGGGCGAGGGAGACGACCTTCAACGTCATGAAGCGGGACCTGTCCATGCTGCGCAACAAGGACCGGCTCGGCGATCAAGGCGAACGCGGCGCGACGGCCGGCGAGCTCGAGCGCGTCAAGTCCGAGATGGCCGCCTACGCCGCGGACCTGCGGAGCGGCCTGCTCGTCGAGACGAACGACGCGGAGAAGGAGAAAATGCGCGAGGAGGTGCGCGCGCTCAAGGCGGAGGTCGCCTCCATGCCGCGGCCCGACGACTCCGCCGCGTCGCGCGCGCTGGAACAGCTCGCGGAGCAGCTCGGCAGTCGTGTTCTGCGTCTCGTTTTATCCCGGAAAAGTCCTCACCGCGCGCCGTCGTAGGTCTCCAGCAGGCGGCGCTGCCCGCGGCGCACGGCCGGCCGCGGCCGACGATGTACCCCGCGGAGCGGCGGTCGACGCTGAACCACATGAAGGCGGATCTGGAAAAGCTGAAGGCCGCGACGGCGTCGGACAACGCGCAGGCGACCATCGAGAGCCTGCGCAAGGAGCTGGACGTCTACGCGGCGGACATCCGCGCGAACCTGGAGCGCGGCGAGTCGCCCGTCGTCGCGGACCTGCAGTCCGAAGTGCGCGCGCTCAAGCGGCAGCGAGTGCGGATTCCAACCGATTCCAAATCTTCAACCCGAATTCAATGTGCGCTCAATCGAACAGTTTAGACCGGACTCTTTCGCTGTGCCTCAAAACCTCGATGAGAGCAATCGATTCGTCCAAAAATCAGCCGAATCGACTTCGATTGGACCGAGATAGAGAGTTCTGAAGTTTGGTGGGGGGGGGGGAACCTCTGGCACACAGGCAGCAGCTCGTCGAGGCCCACGGCGCGATCCACGAGCGCGTCGCCACGGACCCGGAGACGGCCCAGCAGCTCGCGAGCGTCAACGCGCAGCTGACGACGCTGCAGGCGCAGGTGCTCGGGGCCGTCGACGTGAGCCCGCGCGAGGTGAAGCGCGACGAGCGGCGGAGCACGCTCGCGGTCATGAAGAAGGATCTGGACCGGCTGCGCAATCGATCCAAGTACGACCCGCCGCCCGAGGGGTTCGTCGACGCCATGAAGGCCGACGTCGCGAACTACGTCCGAACCGTCGCGGCGTCGCTCGCCGCGGAGAGCCAGTCGTCCGACGACGACGCCGACAAGGAAGAGATGAGGGAAGAATTGCGCCTGTTGAAGCGGCAGCTCGACGACGTGAAGGAATCGCAGAAGCGCCAGGACACGCCGCGGTCCGAGTCGAGCGAGAGCGACGACGACGACGACGACGACCCGCTGCAGCTCGTCTCGAAGCAGCTCGTCGACATCCAGCAGGCGCTCCAGCCCAAGGCGGCCAAGGACCGGCGCACGACCTTCGCGACGATGAAGCAGGATCTCGAGGGCCTGAAGAAGCGCGCGGCCAAGGGCGAGGCCGTGTCCGACGCGGCGGCGAAGACCGTGACGTCCGACCTGGCGCGCTACGCCGCGGAGCTGGCGGAGACGCTCAAGCGCGACACGGCCGAGGACCGGGCGGAGATGGAGGCCGAGTTGTGAGGACGAACCGTGTTGTGGTGGAAAAAAAAGTTCTCACCCAGTTTTTCATAGGCGATCGTTGCGCGCGTTGGCGTCCGAGGTGCCGCAGCGGGACGACGCGGCGCTCGCCTCCACTTTGAGCACTCTGGCGACCCAGATTTCCAGCATGCAGCAGGCCATGCTCCGCCACGAGACGTCGGCGCCCGTCGTGCGCCAGACGCGGCGCGCGTCCATGGCCAACGTCGTCCAGGATCTGCAATCGCTAAAAACGGACGCGACGGACGAGAAAGTCGCCGCGGCCAAGGAGGATCTCGCGAGCTACGCGGAGAGCCTGCGCCGGGGTCTGGCCAACGCCGAGGCGCCCGCGGACCGCGACGAGCTGAGAAGCGAGCTTACGGCGTTACAACGAGCAGTGGTCGAGCTCAAGGAGGTCGACAAGGACGCCGCGCGGCCGGGACGCTTCACGGAGCTCGGTGCGTCTTTCACCCTTTCCGGCGCGCCGTTTCCGCCCCCGTCTCCCACCGCGCCGTGATCGCAGGCGACCAGCTCGTGGAGCTGCGCAAGGACGTCGCGAAACCGTCCGCGGCGAACCGGCACCGGCGCACGTCCTACGTCGCCATCAAGCGAGACTCTGTGTGGAATTCAACCACTGGTTTGGGTGGTCCTGACCAAAAATTCTCTAGCTCGGTCACATCGAAGTCGATTCGGCTGATTTTTGGACGAATCGATTGCTCTCGTCGAGTTCTCGAAGCACAGCCGAAGAGCTTGCGTCGAAACTGTACGCTCACATTGAAGTAGGGTTGAAGATTTGAATTCCACACAGGCGAGACTTGGAGGACCTCAAGAAGGACCGCGCGAGGACGGGGGGCCTCGCGCCCGTCTCCGAGGACCTCGGCCACGTCTCCGAGGATCTCAAGGCCTACGTCGACGACCTGCGCTCGGCGATCAAGTCGGACCCGACGGCCGACGTCGACGAGATGCGCGCCGAGCTTCGCGCGTCGCCGGCGCCGGCCAAGTCGACACTTCAAACGGGATGAGTGCTACTCGCCTCACGAGTCGCGCTCGCACACCAAGGCGTGCGATGCCTTCAAGCATCTTAGCGAGGCGCCGACCGTGATTGTCCCCCACCTTTTCAACCGCCCCGCGATTCGACTTCGACCGACGACGGCCTTGGCGAGGCGCCGAATGTCTCTCCCACCTTTTTCAACCGCTCCCACGCAGGCGCGCTCCAAAATCACGTCGCGTCGATCCCCGTCGCCGCGGAGGAGTCCAAGGACGACGGTTTGGCGATGATCGGCGCGGAACTGCAGTCGCTGCGCGCGGAGCTCGTCGCGCCGCCGGCCGCGCGCGCGCACCGGCGGTCGTCCTTCGCCGCTCTGAAAGCCGATCTCGTGGAGCTCAAGAAGCGCGGCGGCGTCGACGAGGACGCGCTGGCCTACGTCAAGCAGGACATCGCGACGTACGTCCGCGAGCTCAGGGAGGAGGCGAAGCCCGACGCGTTCGACGGCGACAACGCCAACGCCATGCGCGAGGAGCTTCGCATCCTCCAGAAGGAGCTCGCCGACGTGCGGGACGCGCAGGCCCGGCGGCCGGCGTCGCCGCGGTCGCCGCGGTCGCCGCGGACGCCCCGGGCAGTGTGGATTCCACCCACTGGTTTGGGGGTCCCCACCAAACTTCAGAACTCTCTATCTCGATCAAATCGATGTCGATTTGGCTGATTTTTGGACGAATCGATTGCTCTCGTCAAGTTCTCGAAGCACAGCGAAAGAGTCTGGTCCAAACCGTTCGATTACGCGCACATTGAAGTCGGGTTGAAGATTTGGAATCCACACAGGCCCCGGCCCGCGGACGAGTCGGCGCTCGAGAAGCTCTCGGACCAGCTGTCGAGCCTCCAGGCGACGATCGCCGCGCCGCCCCGGGCCATCGAGGAGCGGCGCCGGACCTACGCCACGATCACGTCCGACCTGGAGCAGCTCAAGCGGAACCGCGGCGAGCCCGACGACCGGCTGAAGTCGCGGATCGCCAAATACGTCCGCGAGATCAACGAGGAGCGGCCCCGGGAAGGTCTCGACTTCGACGACGCCAACGTCGCGGAAATGAGGGAGGAATTGAAGCATCTTACCGAAAAATTGAAGGAGGTCGAGGCCGCGCGGGACCGGTCGCCGCCGCGGACCGGCCGATCCTCGAAGAGCTCGAAATCTTCCAAGAGCTCGCGGCGCGACGACGTGCTGAGCAGCCTGGGGGATCAGCTCGCGAGCCTTCGCCAGGATCTGGCCGCGCCGGCCGTCTCCCGGCAGCACCGGCGGACGTCCTACGCGAACATGAAGCAGGATCTGGCCGTGCTGAAGGACCGGGCCGCCGCGGGCCGCGAGCTGTCCGGCGACGCGCTCGCGACGGTCAAGCACGACCTCGCCGCGTGCGTCGCAGCGTCTGTTTCACTTTGAGTGTTTGGCAGTCCTCTCTTCCGCGTGTCCGCGGGCCTGGGGGCACGACCGTCAGCGTCGGCGCGGCCGTCGGCGTCGGCGCGGCCGTGGGCAGGGCCGTCGGCGCGGCCGTCGGCGTCGGCGCGGCCGTGGGCAGGGCCGTCGGCGCGGCCGTCGGCGTGGGCAGGGCCGTCGGCGCGGCCGTCGGCGCAGCCGTCGGCGCGGCCGTCGGCGCGGCCGTCGGCGCGGCCGTCGCCATGCCCGAACCGGAGCCCCAGCCGAACCGGAGCTCGGACCGGCGCCGCCGCCCGAGCCGGGGCCAGAGCCCGAGAGCGAACCCGAAAGCGAACCCGAAATCGAACCCGAAACCGAATCCGAAAGTGAACCCGAAAGCGAACCCCAGGTACGTCGAGGACCTCAAGAGCAACACGATGACCCAGACGGCCTCGGACCGCGACGAGACGCGGGAGGAGCTTCGCAATCTGCAAGCGACGCTCGCGGCGATCCCCAAGGGCGACTCGACGTCCGCGGACGTCATGGCCGCGTTCGCCCAGCAGCTCGCGTACGGCGCCGGCGTCCAAAGCGCGACGCCGTGGACGCCCGAGGCGCCCGCGCGACGCCGTGGACGCCCGGGCCGTCCGCGCGAGACTACTCCTCGACGTCGTCGTCGACCGCGTCTGCTGGAGCCGTGGCGACCTGCCCCCGCGCACAGGTCCCTGCAGGCCGCCGTCGCCGCGCCGCCCCAGGCGAGGCAGCACCGGCGCACGAGCTTCGCCAACTTGATGAGCGACGTGGAGCAGCTCAAGCTCAAGCGCGTTTGCGGCGTCCCCGTGTGTGCGTGTGTGTCTCTGAGTTTTAGTCATGACCGGGCGGGTTCGGCGGGGCGGGGGTTCGCGCTACACAGGCGCGCGGAATGATCGGTGCGTGTCCGATGGCGGGGAGGATGGACGGGCTCGATTGTGGGTCGAGCCGCGTCGGCGGGAGGCGGAGGAGGATGGACGGGCTCGATTGTGGGTCGAGCCGCGTCGGCGGGAGGCGGGGGGGGACGGACGGGCTCGATTGTGGGTCGAGTCGCGTCGGCGGAAGGGAGAGCAAGCGGCGCCGCGACCTTGGCCGCGCGGGCCGCGGCGGGTGCTCGTGGAGGCTCGGATCAGCTGCGCGTCGGCGGGCGCTGGATGGTGGGGGGGGCGGGAAGAGCACGCGGCGAGCAGTTCGCGGCGGGCCGACGGAGCAACGCGTGCTCGTGGAGGCTCGTATTGGCTGCGCGTCGGCGGGCGCTGGATGCTTCGACGCGGCTCGGCCACTTCTGAAACGACGGAAGCAAGACCGGACCGCGCAGAAGACTTTACTCGTCCTCGCCGTCCCACGACGACGACGACGACGACTCGCAGAGCTCCTCGGACTCGAACGACGCGTCGTCGTCCTCCTCCGTGGCCTGGTGCGCGCGGCGCGCCTCGCGGACGGCCGCCGCCGCCGCGGCCTTGGCGATGGCCTCGTAGTCGACGCGCGGCTTCTTGGACCGCGGCTTCGCCGAGCCGCCGCCGGGGCCCTTCTTCTGGCTGCGCGGCGGCATGGTGACGAAGCGGCTCGCGCTCGCGGCGGTCGCCTTCGCCGGGTTCGAGGACGACCAGGTGCTGCGCGAGACGGGCCGCGTCGCCTTGGGCACCTCGGCCATCGTCGGCCGGTTCTTGGCCTTGGGCGCGCCGTCCGCGGGTTTCGCGCCGGTGGCCGCCTTGCGCGGCGTGGCCTTGCGCAGCGGGTGCGTCCCGACGTAGGGCGCGCGCGGCGCCGCCGAGAGCGTGGCGAAGGGGTCGCCGGGCGCGCCGCTCTGCGCGCGCGCGGCCGCGCCGAGGGCGCCGGGCCTCTGCGGCGCCGCCGGGGCCGCGACGGCGATCGCCGCGCGCGAGGCGGCCA
>NW_008705579.1:254929-327043 GCF_000186865.1 Aureococcus anophagefferens
TCAACCTCGGCGCGACCAACGAGGCGATCCTCATCTTCTCGGACGAGAACTGCATCGCCTTCTGCCTCGCGCTCTGCCGCCTCGTCCAGCGCGGCCAGCAGTTCATCACGACGCAGATCAACGAGTGCCTCGCCAAGGCCTGGCTCCTGAAGGACAACGCCGGCGCGGGCGACAGCTCCCGCGTCGAGGACCACCTCAAGTTCTGCCTCGCGCAGCAGCAGTCCATGATCGACGCGCTCAACGCCAAGGCCGCGACGGACGCCGCGGCCAAGGCCGCCGCCGGCGGCAGCGGCGTCGCCGGCCGCGGCGGCGACAGCCTCGTCGCGCGCCGCGCCGCGCCGCCCGGCCCGGCGACGGCGGCGCGCGACGAGGCTGTCGCCGCCGCGGCCGGCGACGCCGCTGCCGCCGGCGGCGGCCTTGGCCGCGGCGTCCGTCGCGGCCTTGGCGTTGAGCGCGTCGATCATGGACTGCTGCTGCGCGAGGCAGAACTTGAGGTGGTCCTCGACGCGGGAGCTGTCGCCCGCGCCGGCGTTGTCCTTCAGGAGCCAGGCCTTGGCGAGGCACTCGTTGATCTGCGTCGTGATGAACTGCTGGCCGCGCTGGACGAGGCGGCAGAGCGCGAGGCAGAAGGCGATGCAGTTCTCGTCCGAGAAGATGAGGATCGCCTCGTTGGTCGCGCCGAGGTTGATGCTGCCGACGGTCGGGCGGTAGTTGCGGAACTTGCTGATCCAGAAGGACGTGAGGACGCCGTCGCCGCGGATGAAGCGCTCGAGATCCATGATCGCGCCCGCCGCGATCTCGATCGTCAAGGCGTCCGCGGAGAGGTCGCAGAGCCGGAAGCCCGTCGCCGTCTCGCAGAGGTGCTGGAGCGCCGCGCCGACGTTGGCGTCCATGCGCACCTGGTTCATGATGATGCCCTTGGCGACGAGGAGGTTGATGTTGTAGGGCCAGCTCAGGTAGGCCGCGGCCTTGTCGCCGTCGCGGCAGTTGATGCACTCGCCCGCCGCGCAGCAGAGGCTGCAGACCGCCATGAGGCACGTGATGCAGCGCAGCGACGTGCCCGACTGCTCGCAGTTCACGCAGTCCATGCCGATGGTCAACGGGCACTCCGCGGC
Organism: Aureococcus anophagefferens; assembly: GCF_000186865.1. NCBI lineage: Eukaryota > Pelagophyceae > Pelagomonadales > Pelagomonadaceae > Aureococcus > Aureococcus anophagefferens. The sequence continues at coordinate 256,045 of NW_008705579.1, forward strand.
GGAGCCCGCGTCGTCGCTCGTCGAGACCGCGCGCTTCTTGTCGGCCATGGACGCGAGCTGCTTCTTCTCGGGCGTCTTGGAGCGCGTGCGCGCGGCCACGTGGCCGTCGTCCTCGTCGTCCTCCTCCTGCTCCTCGTCGCGCGGCGCGACGCCGCGCGGGAGGCGCGGCTGGCGGTGGAGCGTCAGCGCGAGCGCGATGGGGACGTCGTCGGACGAGTCGGACTCGGGCTCCCCGAAGAGCGTGCGCATGGAGGCGCCCTCGGAGTCGTCGGCCGACGGCGGCTCGATGAGCGGGTACTGCACGAGGAACGGCTCGACGCTCGCGTGCGCGAAGTTCGCGTTGCTCCGCTTGTAGACGTTGACGCCCGTGTCCGGGAGGCGCTTGTAGGCCTCGCGGAGCAACTCGTCCGTGGCGCTGAGGTCGCGGCCGACGCGGACGAGGAGCTCGACCATGCGCGCGCTCTCGGACTCGAAGCGCAGCGTCTGCTGCGTGACGTCGCTCCAGAACGTGATCTCCGCCGCGTCGCCGAAGTGGTACCCCGTGTTGGAGTACACCTACGGGAACATGATCTCCCGACGACAAATGCCCCCGGAGCGCGGCGCGCGCGCCGCGGCGCGCCGCGAGGCCCGCGAGCGCGTGGCGCGGCGTCGCCCGATGGCCCGCGGCGGCCGCCGCGGCGACCCAGACGGCCGCGGCCGAAAAAAGACGCCGCGCCGCGCCGTGGGAAAGCACGGGAAGCCGTTCGATTGGCAGAAGGCATGCACGCTGTACCACGGGTGCTGCGAGCGGAAGAAGATTCGGTTACGGGATCTCGAGCGAAGGCGACGACGCGGCGCGCGGGAGGAGGGCCGAGTCGAATCGGACCGGCGGTCGAACGCGGGGTTCTGGTGGACGGACGGAGGCGGGCGGCGGGCGGGGGGTCGATTTGAGGTCTGATCGCGCGCGTACGACCCCGTGCGAAATTCTCTCGACGGCCGATCGACGAAACGAACCATCGCGCGCGGGAAGGGGGGGGGGGAGGGACTACTCACCGACATCTTACGGCCGGCGTACTCGACGCCGTACGAGAGCGTGTATTGCATACACCACTCTCCTTGAAGCAGCACGCGCACCACCGCGAGCACTTCAGAATTCTTGTAGCCACCATACAAGGGGCACTCCGCCGTGAAGGAAATCTGCGCCTCGTCGCGGCTCTGCGCTTCTTGGTATTGTTGCTCGAGGATGGCGAACGCGTTGACGCGGAAGACGATGCGCTTGTGCAGGCGGATGATGGCTCGGTCTGACATGGTGGCGATGACGTGGAGAATGCCTGTGCTTTGGGACTGTGGAATTGTGCACCACGTGTGTGGGCGGAGCACCTTAGCTGGCACCGGCAATCAGCGACGAACGCCGTCGCTTGCCCTCGATCGATTTTTTTGTCCGGGCGCGCGGCCTTGGAGATTTTTTGTCCGGGCCTCTCCATCTCGATGGGTGCAAAATTTGCCACAAAAACACGCCCGCTCGCGTCGATTCTGAGCCCCCCCCGCGCCTGACGAGCGCTGGAGAAGCCCCCCGACGACGCACGCAAACCGTGCCGTGCGTGGCGGCGAGCATGCGTCGGATTGAGGCGACTCACATCGCCCTGTCGGATCATCGCCCACCTGAATCAGAGGGCGAATTGTTTCGTTTCGGGGGGGTCGGACGCACGCGCCCCCGGGGGGCGGAATCACTCTTCGCGGGGGCGATCTCCGGGCGGCGCTTCGACGCGGGGCGGCCCCTGACGTTCGCCCCCGAGCCCCGCCTCATCCGACGGGCGTACTCGAGCCGTCGGGGCGGCGGCCGGGCTCCGGCTCCGCGCGGATTCCTCGGACGGAACGACGGACCCGCGGGGCCACCTCCGGTCGGCAGACCCACCGACCCAGCGCTTCCTGGAGGCGCGCCGCGCCGCTACGCGCCCGACGGCCGCCGCGGCGGTCGCGGCGACGGCGAAGGCGACGGGGCCGCGCTCCGGCGGCGCGCGGATGCGGTCCGGGCCGAGGCCCTCCTGTGCATCCGCCTGACGGCGCCGGACGTGCACGAAGGCGCGGTCGGCGAGGCGCCGACGATGACCCAGGACCGGCTCGCGCGGCGGGTCCTCGAGATCGACGCGCTGCCCGATCCCTCGGACCGGATCGCGTCCTACAAGACCCTCGCCGCCGCGATGGTCAAGGACTCCGAGGGCATGAAGAACGACGCGCCGGCGACGACCCCGGGCAAGAGCGTGCGGAGCGAGACCCTCGTGCCGGACGCGCGCGACGCGAAGCGGATGCCGCCGAGCGACGGGCAGGGCAGGACAAGGGTGATTCAACGTCGCTTCAACGTGAGTGTTCCGCGCGCGCGCGTTCTGGAAAAAGCATCCACGCTTCGAGACCGTTCCGAGAGATGATCGCTCGTCCAAAAATCAGCCGAAACGAGTGGAAAATGGCCGAGCTAGGAGCCTTTGAAGTTGGGAATTTCGCACTCTTGTCCTGCCCAGGCGACGGGCGCCGCGCCGCGTTCGACCAGAGGCTCCTGTCGCCCACGAAGAACGAGCGCCCCGCCGGCGGGTTGAAGGAGCTGGACCCCCGGCTCCGGTCGCCCGGCTCGGACAGCTCGTCCTTTGGCGGCTCCGAGGACCCGCTCGGCGACGTCGGATCCGATACCGCTTCGGACACCGACGAGTCGGCCGCGGGCCACGCCGGGCCCACCCCGAGCCGCGTCCTGCGACCCGGCCGAGGGCCGCGGCGCGCGCCGGCGGACGACGACGAAGGCCGCGCGACCGCGGACGACCCGTCGACGAGCCACGCGAGCGGCTCCGCGGCCGACGTCGATTCCCCCGCGAAGAGCGACGCGTCGATCGCGAACGCGCCGGGGGAGCCGGGCCACATGGACGAGACGGCCCTGAGCCTCGTCGGCTCGGGGTTCTCGCTCTCCGGCATCGCGAGGCTGTTCCAGTCGAGCGCGCTCGAGGTCCTCTACAGGCTCCTGAACGCGGACCCGCACTGGCGGCCCGCGGGCCTCGCGCCGCGCGTCGCGCCGCCCTCCGACGAGGACATCGAGTGCGCGCGCCGCGTCCGACATCGGTACGGGGCGGTGGCGGCGGCCCAGGCGACCATCGACGAGCACCCGCAGCTCGACGGCCTCGTAGCCGCGGTCGCGCGCCGCGAGGACCTCCACGCGCGGAATCTGAGGTTCTCGAAAGGCCTGCTCCTCAAGCTCAAGGCGCGCGTGCTCGACGTGGTCATCGACCGCGGCGGCGCCCAGGACGGCTACCTCGGCCTCACGCCCGAGCTCCTGCTCCAGGCCGCGTCGCCGGACAGCCCGCGGTGCCGCGAGGCCCGCGTCTACCTCCTGGCCTTCGTGCTCGTCTTCACCGGCGGGCGGAAGGAGTGCACCCGCACCCCTCACGACACGCCGTCGATCATCGGCCAGCGCGCCGAGGGCTTCGTCACGCCCGAGGGGGACCGCGCGCCGCTCGTCGTCCACGTGCCGCCGGCGCACGTCGCCGAGGCGGGCGCGCGCGTCCTCCGCCGCTTCCTGGCGCGGCCGTCCCGGCGCCCCGGCGGCAAGTGCGACTGGCGCCGCGCCATCGCGCGGTCCGGGCGCGACGACCTCTCCCCCCTTCTCGTCCTCGAGACGAAGCACGTGTTCGGCGGCGACCGGCCGCCGGGCACGGCGCGGCTCGCCTGGGTCGAGCACGATTTGCTGCTCCGGGCTGGCGGCGTCGAGGCTTTGGTCCTCGCGCTCAACGCCGCGGTCCGCGCGCTGCGCGACCTGCGCCTCGACAAGACGCAGCGGCTCCACCTCGAGACGGACACGCGCGAGTACATCCTCGACGCGGTGTGTCCGGTGGGGGAGCGCCTCGCGCTCGTCATGCCCGAGGGCGAGCCGTCGCAGCAGGGTGTCTCCATAGTCCGCGCGATCTGGGCCGTCGACCAGGCGACGACGGCCGCGCGGCGCGCGGAGTTCAACGCGTCGCACAAGATGTCGAGAAGGGCAATCATCTACAACGCGATATTCATGCACATGAGCAACCGCGCGGTCCCCCTCGACCCGCTCACCTTCCTCCTCCACCTCGACGCCCACGACGTCTTCGAGATGGCCCTGCGCGACGCCGACATGCGCGTCCGGCCCATATACCGCAGCAGCAGCGCGGCGCCCGACGCGTCGTACAACACGGCCGTCGCGCTCAATTGAGCTCGAGGCCATCGCCGCGCGCGTCGACGCCGCGGAGCAGGCCCAGCGCGACGGCGAGGCGCGCGTCGACGCCGCGGAGCAGGCCCAGCGCGACGGCGAGGCGCGCGGCAAATGCTGATTGTCGCGGCGCGCCGACGACGATGCCGCTGCGACGCTTCTGTGATGCCATGCCTTCCGATGTTTAGCAGCGCGGTCCGGCGTGCCGCTGGGCGACCTGGGCCACAACTTGCGACGAACCCGGGCCACGAGCTTGCGCGCGCGCGCGACGCCCCGATCCTCGCGCATCCTCGAGAACCACTTTGTGAGCGCGTGGTCAGGCAGCAAGATGCCCTCGACCGTGCGCTCCACTCATTCCATATGCCTAGTAAGCGGCGCGCCTCTAGCGTCGCGTGACGACGCTGACACGGATCCGCTGCTACCCGCCCGGCGCTGCCGTGACCCCGTCCCCGGGACGCGAGCTGGAGTGCTGGAGGCGGCTCGACGGGGAGGGCGACGTCGAGTGGGCGGGCGATGTCGAGGGACCCGGCGTCGGGGCGGCAGCTCCGCTCTCCCAGAGCAGGGCGCACCGGACCGGTCCGCTGATGCCCTACCGCGGCCCGGCACCGTGCCCGTCGCTCCCGGTTGCCCTCTGGGAGGCGCCGCTCCGTGGGCACGACGCGCCACTGGCGTCTGGGCTCTTACAAGGCGCGGGTGGCCACGGCCGTGCCACAGGGGCTGCTCTCGCGCCGGTTACGGAGGCCGCAGACGGAGGCGGACGGGCAGGTCCGCGGACCCCTCGCCTTGTGCGACGTGCTCTCTCTCTCTCTCTCTCTATTCTATTCTCTCTCTCTCCTTCTCTGTCAAAATCCCTATCACACGGCGGCCCCCTTCTCCCCTGAACCTCTGGAAACTGCCCATCCGTAGGTCCACATCTCGCGACGCGCCCCGCGACGACGCCGCGCGCGTCGCCGCCGAGGTCAAAGCGTTCATCAAGGAGATCAAGGAAGAAGCGCCCCGGCGCGACGAGGACTACGACGCGGACAACGCCAACGAGATGAAACGAGAGCTCAAGTCCGTCACGGAGGCCCTGTCGTCGCTCGCCGGCAACCCGGACGTCGCCGCGCTTCGGGCCGAAGTCGCGAGCCTGCGCGGCGCCCTGGCGTCCCCCGACGACCGCAAGCGCAAGGCCACGTACGCGAACCTGCAGAAAGACGTCGACGAGCTCCGGTCCCGCCGCAAGAGCGCCGCGCGGTCCGCGAGCCCGAAGCCCGTCGACGAGCGGAAGCTCCTCGACGCCATGCAGGCGCAGTTTCGCGCGTACGCCGACGATCTCAAGCGCGAGATCAAGAGCGGCCACGACAGCGACGACGTCAAGCGCGAGCTCGCGAATCTCCACCGCGGCCTCGCCGACCTGAAGGAGTCGCCGCGGTTCCACGGGCCCGAGGCGGAGGCGCCGATCTCGGCCATCTTCAAGGAGATCGAGCAGCTCCGCGAGGAGCAGCGCCGCGTGCCCGAGGCCCAGCCGCCGGCCCAGGAGCCGCGGAAGCAGCGGCGCATGACCTACGACAAGATCGCCATGGACCTGGACCGCCTCAAGCTCGACGTCGCGGCGACGGCCGAGCGCGAGCGGCACCTCGAGGAGCGCGAGGACCGGCTCGAGGACCGGCTGCTCAACAGCGGCCGCGGGCGGGACGACGACGCGGTGTCGACGGCCGTCGTCGCCCTCGAGAGCCGCCTGGGCGCCTACTTCGGCGCGCTCAAATCCGACCTGGAGCAGTCGAGCCGCCAGGCGTCCGCGCGCGACGAGGCGACGAGCGAGCTGGAGAGCTTGAAGCGGCAGGCGCCGGCCAGCGTCTCTCGCGCGCCGTCGATCGCGCGAAGAGAGAGAGCGTGGGGGAGCGGACCTCTTTGGACGGGCGCGCCGTCGACCGCGCGAAGAGAGAGTGCGGACGCGCCGCCGCGCAGGTCCAGGAGCTCCAGGTCGCGCGCCGCGTCGAGGAGCTCACGCCGCGGCCGGAGGAGGGCGCGGCGCTCCGCGCGATGGAGGCGAGGATCGTCGCCATGGCCGACGAGCTCCGCCACGCGCAGGAGGACGCGCGCCACGCCCAGGAGGACGCGCGCGAGGCCAAGGCCGGCGCGTCGCGGGACAACGAGTTCGGCCTGCTCCGCGGCGACGTCCGCGCGCTGTCGCAGACCGTCGAGTCGCTGTCGCCCCGCGGCGGCGGCCGCGCGCTCTTCGGCGACGCGCGCCACGAGGACCCGGACTTCGAGCGGCTCCGGCGCGACGTCGACCGCCTCTCCGGCGAGGACCGCCTCTCCGCGGACAAGCTCAAGGAGGCCGTGTCATCGTCCGTGGCCAAGGGCCTCGAGGCCGCGACGCCCCGCCGCGACGACCAGGCCTCGGAGCTCCAGCGGGCGCTCCTCGCGCAGTCGACCGCCCTCAACGCGCTTACGGAAGAGATCCGCCGCGACCGGGGCCGCGACGCGCCCGCGGGCACCGGCGAGCTCGAGCAGCTGCGACTCCGCTTCGAGGCCGTCGAGCGGCAGCAGCGCGAGACGCCGTCGGCCGCGGCCGACGACCGGCTCAAGGCGGAGCTGCTGAGCGCCATCAAGAGCGAGACGCAGGCGCGCGTCCGGCGTCGTTTTTCGCGTTTGGGGGCTTTGGGAGGACGAACGCGGGCGGGGAAGGGGAGTGGGCGATGGACCCCGTCTCCGCTCGTTCGAGAGAAGCCCCGATATCAACACAACAACCATGACGCGCTCCCCCCTACACAACGACCATGACCACAGGAGCTCAAGGCGCGCATGCTCGAGCGGGAGGGCTCCGCCGTGGCCCAGCTCCAGCAGCAGATCCTGCAGCTCAAGGACGACGTCGCCCGGAGCCAGAACCAGGGCGAGCGCGACGCGGGCCGCAAGGACCTCGAGTCCATGCACCGCCAGCTCGAGGATCTGAAGCGCGCGCCGCCCAGCACGGACGAGCCCTACCGCCTCCTCGAGCGCCAGTTCGTCGAGCACGCGCGGGCCATGCGCGCGGCGGCGTCCGACTCCGCTCGTCGGCGGGGACGCGCGTCGTTCGGGGAACCGTCGTCGACGGGGAGGCGCGTTCGTCGCCGAGGGACACGCGCGTGATGACGAGGAAGCGCGACGCTGCCGCGGGACGACGACGACGCCGCCGCCGTCGCGGGGCCGCAGTGGCTCGTCTTCAACCACCGCTCCGACGCAGGCGCGACGACCTCCGGAGCCTTCGCGACACGGCCGCCGAGGCCGGGTCGCGGTCGCCGCGGTCGCACGGCGAGTCCGTCGCCGCGGCGAGCCTCGAGCGCCAGCTGGAGAAGATCTCCGACGACATGGCCGAGCTCAAGTCCTCGAAGCGCGACGGCGACCCCCTGGCCCAGCTCCGCGCGCGGCCGGCGTCCGCCGCGTCGCGCCGGTCGTCTCGTCCGAGAGATCGCCGTCGACGGTTCGCCGGGGGAACCGTCGAGCACGAATACGACACAGGCGCGGACGTCGACGGCGTCCAGGGCGCGATCCGCGCGATCCGCGACGCCGACGGCCGCACGGCCGCGCGGGGCGAGTTCGAGGCCATCGCCGCGCGCGTCGACGCCGCGGAGCAGGCCCAGCGCGACGGCGAGGCGCGCGTCCTCTCGGCCCTCGACGGCCAGCTCAAGGTGCGTGGTCTCTTCTGTTTTTCTCCCCCATCGAGTCGTCGAAACATAGGTCGTGACCGACCAGATCGCCGAGCTCGGCCGGAAGCGCGAGCGGACGGCCCACAAAGACCTCGAGGACCGCGTGTCCGGCCACGTCGAGACGCTCAAACGCGAGGTCGACCTCGTCCGCGACGCGCCCAAGGAGAACGTGGCGCTGCGGCGCGCAGCGGCGTCCGCGATTCGAGCTTGGCGCCATCTGGTTTTCTCCGGCCTTCCGGCTTCGCTTCGCTCGTTGTTCGGCGCCCCTCGCGCCGTCGAGGGCGCAGACGAGGCGCGGGGACGAGAGGAACGGGTGCAAGCAAAATGGCGTCTCTCCCACCGCACGGCCCGCTCGAAAAAGACCAACTCCTCTTCGATCGCCGAAAAGTTTGCCACAAACGAGTGGGGGGTCTTTTAGAATGGACCGCCTGGCGGGAGAGAACCCAATGTTGCTCACTCCGCCGCCCTCCAGGTCCGAGGTCACGAAGCTCTCCGAGGACGTGGCCGCGTTGAAGGCCCACGCGCAGCACGCGCGGTCCGCCGACGGCGTCGAGGACCGGCTCCGGTCGCTCGCGGAGACGGTCCAGAACCTGCCGACGTCGCTCTCCCGCGACGCGACGTCCGACGCCGTCAAGCAGCTCTCGGAGACCGTGCTCGGCGAGCTCCGGCGGCGCGACGCGGCGCCCGTCGCGGCGCGGCCCGACGTCGACGAGAAGCTCGCGCTCCGCTTCGAGAGGCTCGAGCGCGCGCTCGAGAACGCCGTCGCCCAGCGGCCCGCCCGCGCCCCCGACGACGGCGCGCTCGAGCGGCGCCTCGGCGCCGTCGACGCCGCCTTGGACGCCGTCAAGCGCGACGTCGCCGACGCCGTGGGCAAGCAGCGCGACGCGGCGGACGCGCTGGCCAGGAGCGTGGACGCGCAGCTGCGCGACGTCCGCAAGTCCGTCGACGACGGCCGCGCCGAGAGCGCGCGCTTGCTCGAAGCGACGACGGCGAAGCTGTCCGAGGAGCTGCGGGCCCACAAGTCGACCAGCGGCGACGCGCGCGCGTCGATGGCCCTCGAGCTCAAGGCGATCCACGACGCCGTCGGCGCGCTCAAGGAGACCGTGCGCAGCGCGTCCGTCGAGGCGCCCCTGCGCGCGTTGGAGTCCCAGATCAACACGCAGACGTCGACCTTGCGAGAGACCATCGAGCGGGAGAGGGACGCGACGCGCGAGTCCACGCGCGACCTCGTCCGCGAGGAGCTCCGCGGGCTCCGAGCGAAGACGTCGGACCTCCGCGAGGCCGTCGACGGCGGCGTCGTGTCCTCCGCGGCGGCGTGCGTTCCGGCGTCTTCTTCACGGCGCGCGAGCGAAACAACGACACGCCGCAGGTCCGGCTTCGAGACGCTCAGCAAGCGCCTCGACGACTTCGTCGAGGAAGTCCGGCGCGAGCTGCGCAAGGGCGGCGCCCTGGGCACGCCGCAGACGCCCGTGCGCTTCTCCGAGGACGCCCCGGAGATCCGCGACCTCGTGAAGCGCGTCGAGGCCGCCGAGGCGAGCGGGACCGCGAAGGTCGACGCTTTGCAGGAGCGCGTCAAGCTGCTCGCCGACGACGCGCGGCGCCACGAGGAGACGCGCTGGTCCGCGCGCGACCAGCAGACGACGCAGACCCTGAAGGACCTGGAGCGGCGCCTCGAGGATCTCCAACGGACGCAGTCCCGGGACCGCGAGTCGCCGCGGCTGCTCGAGAAGCGCCTCGACGACGTCGAGCGGCGCGTCCAGAGCTCGCCGACGCCCTACGACTCGTCGAAGCTCGAGGCGTCGTTCTCGTCGGCCCTCGAGCAGGGCAAGCGCGAGTCCGAGGCGCGGTCGGCGGCGCTCGAGCGGTCCTCGGACGCGCGCGTCGCGGCGCTCGAACGGGCCGCGGAGGCTCGATCGAAGGCGCTCGAGCAGTCCATCGCCGACCACGGCGCGCGGTTGACGGCGGAAATGACAAAACTCCGGGAGTCCACGGCGCGGGAGCGCGCCTCGGGCGAGGTCGCGGCGCTCGCGGCCAAGGTCGGCGAGCTCTCGGCCGCGCCGAGGACGGACGGCGCGAGCGACGCCGTCCGGCTCCTCGGCGAGCAGCTCAAGGAGCACGCGACGGCCGTGAAGGACACGCTCGAGGGCCTGACGGGCTGGCGCGACGAGCACACGAAGGAGGCGCTGCAGAAGTTGGACGCGCGCCTCGACGCGCTCGCGGCCGACGTCCGCGAGGCCGGCCGCGCGGCGCCCGCCCCCGCGGCGCCGTCGGCGCTCGAGGCCCAGGTCCAGGAGCACGCCGTCGCGCTCGCCGAGGCCATGCGCCACCTCAAGGAGTCGTCCGCGCGCGACACCGCGAGCGACGAGCTCCGCGCGCTGGCGGCCAAGGTCGCGGCGCTGGCCGCGGCGCAGCAGGCGGCGTCGGAGAAGACCGTCCTCGCCGTGGAAGCGCAACTGAGAAGCCACGACGACCGCCTGAGAGATGCGCTCCAGGCGACGGCCCTCAACGACGTGTCGAGCCGCGAGGAGCTCAAGGGTCTGGAACGGCAGGTGTCCTCTTTGCGCGACGCGACGAAGGACGCGTTCGAGAAGCTCATCGTCCAGCACACGGCCTCGCTTCGCGAGGACATGAGCAAGCTCCGGGAGTCGTCCGCGCGCGACCGCGCCGCCGACGATCTGGCGGCGCTCCGGAGCGACGTCGACGCGCTCTCGCGGAACCCGCGGTCCGACGAGTCCGTCGTCAAGGCCGTCGAGGCGCAGCTCGCGCTCCACAGGGCCCACGTCGACCGGGCCCTCGCCGACGCCACGGACGACGGCACGAAGGAGGCCCTCGCCCGGCTCCAGGCGCGCATGGACGACGTCGTCGAGGCGTCGCGGTCCGAGAAGCCGGCGCCGGCCGTCGACGAGCGCTTCGTGGAGGCGGCGATCGCGAAGCACGGGGCGTCGCTCATGGCGGAGATGGGCCGCTTAAAAGACGCGGCGGCGCGGGAGAAGGCGTCGGACGAGATCCGCGTCCTCCGCGAGAAGCTCGAGAGCCGGCCGGCGGAGGACGGCGTCGTGCAAACTTTGGAGCGCCAGCTCGCGAGCCACACGGCGACGATCCAGTCCGCGCTCAAGGACCGCGCGGCGCCGTCCGAGGAATTGTTGGCGCTGAAGAGCGCCGCGGGAGCCGGCGTCTCGTGTTTTGTGAGAGATCTGGGGAGGGGCGAGAACCGCACTCACTCTGGCTTCCGGGGCCGCTGAAGATCGGGGCGAGCACCACACTCCCATAGGTCGAACAGCTGCAGCGAACCGCGTCGGACCGCGGCGCCGACGTCGCGCGCCTGGAGCGGGCCATCGAGACGCAGATCTCCCAGATCCGCGCGGACTTTCGCGACCTCGCGCGGTCGACGACCCGAGACGCCGCCGCGGCCGAAGTCCAATCCCTCAAGGAAAAGGTCGCCGAGCTCGCCGCGAGGAAGCCCGACGACCGCGCCGTCGTCGACGCCGTCGAGCGCCAGGCGGACCGGCTCGCCGCGGCGGTCAAGGACGCGGCCGCGGCGTCGCGCGGCCGCGACGGCGACGCGTTCCAGACTTTAGCCGCCGCCGTCGACGACCTCAAAAGGGCCGCGGCCGCGCCGCCGGACACGAGCGCGCTCGCCAAGCAGATCGAGACGCACACGGCCGCGCTCCGCGCGTTTCGCAGCGTCGCGCAATTTGGGAAAGTTTTTGAAATGAAACTCGCAGGCGAGGAGATGCGCCACCTGCGGGAGTCGACGTCGCGCGACGCGGCCGCGGACGAGGTCAAGAACCTCCGCGAGAAGTTCCTCGAGTTCCAGGTCGCGGCGAACGCGCCCCGCGACGACCGCGACGCCGTCGCCCGCAACCTGGAGGCCCAGCTGGCCAAGCACACGTCCGCCGTCACCGCAGCGATCCGCGAGACGTCGCGGAGCGACGGCGCGAGGGACGACCTGAAGAGCCTCCAGCTCGATTTCCGCGCGCTCCAGGACACGGTGGCACGGGGCCTGGAGGACGCGCGGCGCGAGCGGCGCGCCGTGCACGAGGCGCCCGCGCCCGCGTCCGAGTCGCCGCGGCTGAAGGCGCTGGAGCGGTCCATCGCGGACATCGCCACGGGCCTCAAAGACGACATGGCGCGGCTCCGCGAGTCGACGGCGCGGGACCACGCCGCCGGCGCGTTGGCGTCGCTGTCGGAGAAGGTCTCCGCCCTGCAGTCGCGGCGCCCCGAGGAGCCGGCGTCGACGGTCGCCCGCAACCTGGAGGCGCAGCTCGCGCAGCACGCGGACCGCGTGCAGAACGCCATCCTCAACTCGAACACGCGCAGCGACGGCGTCAAGGACGAACTGCGGCATCTGCAGCAGACCATGCTGGACGTCCAGCGGCAGACGCGCGACGCGGCCGAGGGCAAGTACCAGGGCAGGACAAGAGAGCGAAATTCCCAACTTCAAAGCCTCATATCTCGGCCGTTTTCCACTCGTTTCGGCTGATTTTTGGACGAGCGATCATCTCTTGGAACGGCCTCGAAGCGTGGATGCTTTTTCCGGAACGCGCGCGCGCGGAACACTCACGTTGAAGCGACGTTGAATCTCTCTTTTCCTGCCCAGGCAAGCACGCGGACGTGTCGGCGTCCGTGCGAAACCTCGAGCAGCAGCTCGCGAGCCACAGCGCGTCGCTCCGCGACGAGATGAGGCACGTCACGGATGGCGCGGCGCGCAGCGCCGCCGCGGAGGAGCTACGGCGCCTCCACGAGACCGTCGCGGAGCTGAAGCGGCGCCCCGACGCCGAGGACGGGTCCGCCGTCGCCGTCAAGGCCCTCGAGCTTCAGCTCCAGCAGCACACGGCCACGATTCGCGACGCCATCACGTCGACGCGCAGCGGCGACCCTCGGGCCGACGAATTGCGGTCGCTCCAGCAGCAGGTCGTGGAACTTCGCGAGAAGAGTCGCGCGGACGCGGCGATCAGCGCCGCCATGGTCGCGATGACGCCCACGAAGGACGCGACCATGGAGCGCGAGTTCGAGAAGCACACGTCGGCGCTCCGCGCGTACGGCCGCGTCCGTGTGGCACGGTGTTCTTCATGCCGTTCTTCGCAGGCCTCGAGATGCGCGACCTCAGGGACGGCGCGGCGCGCGACCGCGCGTCCGAGGAGATCAAGATCCTCACGGACCGCGTCGGCGCGCTGTCGTCGTCCGACGACGGCGGCGCGTTGAAGGCTCTGGAAACGCAGCTCAACCAGCACACGGTGGCGCTTCGCGAGGCGCGCTTCTCCGCGCGACTCGTTTCGCCCCGCGATCTCGTCGACGTCGCGCGTCGTAGGCCATCAAGGAGACGAACGCCGCCGGCGACGCGCGGAGCCGCGACGCGCGAGACGATCTGCGACGCCTCCAGGAGCAAGTCCTGGCGCTCCAAGAGAAACAAGCGCGGGCGTCGGCCGCGGCGATCGGCGAAATTCGCGACCAGGTCGGCGAGCTTCGACGGACCGCGGCGGACCAGGGGACCGCCGCGGGCAGGCTCGAGGCGTCCATCGCCGCGCAGACGGCCCAGCTGAAGGACGACGTGGGCCGCCTGCTCCGCGAGTCGACGCAGGCGGCCGCCGCGCTGTCGGAGAAGGCGTCGGCCGACGTCCGGCTCCTCGCGGAGAGGGTCTCGGCGCTCCAAGCCGCGACGAACCACGACAGCGCGGAGCGCGACGTCGTCAAGGTCCTGGAGGCCCAGCTCGCCGGCCACACGCAGTCGCTCCGCGAGGCCATCGTCGAGCGGCGCGGCGAGACGGAGGGCGAGCGCGCGCTGCGAGCGGAGCTCGAGGGCCTCAAGAGGTACGCGCTTCGCGTCCGCCGTACCTCAGATCACCCGTCTCCTTTAGGCACATGGACGAGCTGCGCGCCGCCGCGGCGAAGCCGCCGCCGGAGCCGTCGACGAAGGCGTTGGAGGAGGCCATCGCCGCGCACACGTCGTCGCTTCGCGAGGATTCCCGCGTCTCCTCGGCGAACGTTGAGAAGAAAAAAAACACGCGCCGCACCACAGGCGAGGAGATGCGCCACCTTCGCGAGTCGACGGCCCGGGACCGCGCCGCCGACGACCTGACGGCGCTCGCCGAAAAAGTCGCGCGGCTCGAGCAGGGCGCGCCGGGGCAGAAAGACGTCGCCGCGTCGTTGGAGGCGCAGCTCGCGCAGCACGCGAAGACGCTCACGGCGGCCATCGAGGGCGGGCGCGGCGAGGACCGGCGCGACGACGAGCTCCGGCGCCTCCAGGCTCAGGTCGACGACGTGCGGCGCCAGGCCGAGGCGGCCGCGCGGCCCAAGACGGCGCCCGCGCCCGCGCCGACGGACGACGAGACCAAGGCGGCCGTCGCCAAGCTCTCGGACCGCGTCGCGAGCGTCGTCGAGGAGCTCCGGGGCGACCGGAGCCGCGCCGCCGAGGCCGAGGCGCGGAGCCTCAAGGACGAGGTGAAGAGCCTCGAGGCTCGCCTCGAGAGTTCGGGCGGCGAGCGGAGCCGCGCGTCCGCGGAGAAGCTCGACGGCGCCCTCGCGCGCCAGCGCGAGGCGCTGGAGCAGGTCCTCCGGGACGCGACGCGGGATTTAAGGGACGAACTGCGGTCGACGGACGGCGCCGCGAAGGCGCGGGCCGCGGACCTCGAGGGCAAGCTCTCGAGCGCCGCGGCGGCGGAGGCGTCGCGCGCGACGGAGCTCAAGCAGCAGCAGGACCTGATTCGCCAGGTCCAGAGCCAGCTCGAGGCGACGCAGCGCCAGCTCGACGATCTCCGGGGCGCCCACGACCGCGACGCGGCGTCCGCCGAGAAGGCGCGGCAAGCTCAGGAGACGACGGCGCGCGAGCTCGCGGAGCTCCGCCGCGAGCGCGAGCGCGAGGCCCTCTCGGCGGCGGCGGCGGAGCGCGCGGCGCTCGACTCGGCCATGAAGGCCCAGACGGCGGAGGTGGCCGCGCTCAAGCTCAAGCTCGCGGAGCGGGAGGCCGAGCCGCGGCCGTCGGGGACCGCCGCGTCCCTGGAAGCCATCCAGAAGCAGCTCGAGGATCTCGCGTCGTCGCGGACGCGCCGGGGCCGGCGGCGCGACGGCGACTCGAGCGGCGACGAGGCGTCGGACCACCTGAAGCTGCTCCGCCGCGATCTCGCGGATCTCAAGCGATCCCGGGAGGAGGACGCCGCGGCCGCGCGCGAAGCCCTGGAGGACATCGCCAAGCAGCTCGGCGACGTGCGCCAGAGCCAGGCGCCCCAGGTCGAGGACCACCACGACGAGGAGCTGCTGCTCCGGAGCCGCGGCGCGCGGGCGAACCGGCGGTCGCGGCAGCGGTACCAGGCCGACGACGACGAGTCGTCCCTCGGCAGCGGCCCCGCCGCCCGGCGGTCGCGGCGGCCCTACAACTCCAACGTGATCCACAACACGATCCACGCGGCCGCGCCCGCGGCCGCGCCGCGCGCGCCGCCCGTCTCCGACGCGCTCCGCGCCGAGCTCGACGACATCCGCGACGCCCAGGAGCGCAACGCGGCGGCGGCGCGCGCGGCCATGGACGTCGTCCAGCGCCAGCTCGGCGCCCTCGCGGGCCTCGACGCCTACGACGCGCCGCGGACCGCGCGGGGCCCCGGCCCGTCGCCGGCCGACGACGACCCCGACGAGGCCCTCGTGCCCCGCGAGCCGCTGCTGGCCGCGCGCGCGGGCGACGACGCCTACGCGGCGTCGTCGCTGGACGCCGTGCGCGGCCGTTTAGGGGCCATGCGCGAGCGGCGGTTCCGCGAGGCGCAGGACGCGGAGCGGCTCGAGCGCCGCGCGTTGCGGTCGACGATCCACGCGGCGCGCCGCGACGTCGCCGGCGAGGGCCAGGAACTGCGCCAGATGCTCGGCCTCATGCAGGACCAGCTCAAGACGCTGGACCGCGTCGTCGGGCTCGAGCCCTTCGCCGCGACGCCGCGCCGCGACGAGCCGCGCGACGCGGTCTTCGAGGCGCCCGCGCCGCCGCCGGCCGACGACGCGCTCAAGACTTTGAAGCACATCCAGGCCCAGCTCGCCGACGCCCAGGCCGCGCGCAACGAGGAGGCCGCGAGCCGCGAGACGGCCGTGAAAGAGCTCGCCGCGGAGCTGGAAGTGTTAAAGCGCGAGAAGAAGGAGTCGGCCTGGACGAGCGACGTCCTGGGCAAGGCGCGCGAGGACGCCGCGGAGACGTTGCGCCTGTCCATCGAGCCCCTCGCCGAGCGGCTCCAGGGTCTCGAGGAGGCGCGGGCGAAGGGCGAGGCCGGCGACGGCGCGCGGGACGAGGAGCGGCGGGCCAAGGCGGCCGACGACCTCCGGGCGTCCTTCGCGGCCGAGCGGTCGGGCTACGAGGCGCGCGTCGCCGCGTTGGAGCAGGACCTCGCCGCCGCGGAGGCGCGGGCGGCCAAGGCCCAGGAGGACAAGGCGGCCGCGGACGAGGACCGCGACGACGCGGCGTCGCGGCTCGAGGCGCTCGAGCGCGCCGCGGCGGACCCGACGAAGGCTTTAGTGGACCGGAGTCGCGTCGTCGACGCCCTGCGCGCCCAGCTCGCCGACGCCGACGCCGCGAAAGATCGGGCCGAGCGCGCGACGGACGTCGACGGCTTCGCGCGCCAAGCGGCCGAGGACCTCGCGGCCGCGCGCCGCGAGGCCGGCGAGTGGCGGCGGCGCGCCGAGGGCGCGGACCGCGCCTGGGCGGACCTGAACCGCGACCGCGACGCGGCCCTCGCCGGCGAGCGGGGCGCGCGCGCGGAGCTCGAGGCGCGCGAGGCCGAGTTCCTCGGGACGCTCGCGGAGCGCGACGCGCGGTGCTCGAGCCTCCAGCGCGAGATCGCGCACCTCGCCCGCGACGGCGAGGGCGACAAGCGCCGCGCCGACGCCGTCACCGTCCTCCGCGACGCGCTCCTGAAGACGCAGGCCGAGGACGTCGAACGCGCGCGGACCGCGCTCGCGCGGACGCGCGACCTCCTCGCGGCCCGCGACGCCCTCGCGCGCGCGGCGCCCGACGCCGACGCCGCGGCCTGGCGCGCCCGCGCCCGCGAGTACGAGGACAAGTACCGGACCGCGGAGGCCCAGGGCGCCGTCGGCGACGTCCTCGCCGCGCGCGCGACCGCGGACCACCTCAACCTCGAGCTCGCCCGCGAGCGGCGGCGGACCAAGGCGCGGAAGGGCGGTTGAGTCCTGTTTTGTGACTAAACTAGTGATATCTACGCTGGTTTCTGAGGTTGGACCGCGGCCGAGGCTCGTACGCGCGCGGGTCGAGACCTCGTGTTGGGGAGCGGCTCGCCGGCGACGCCGCCCGAGATGGCCGGAGCCGATCACCTTGCTCGGGCACCTTGTAGGAGCGGCTCACAGCGTATTCTTCTTTTTTTTGGCGAGCGGCGCGCCGCGCCGCGGCGTCTGTGACTCGAAGTGAGAATTTGACTTTTTGCGACTCGTCGCGTCGCCGAGCGCCTCGCGGCCCACGGCCTTCGACGATGCATGCAATCGCTCCCAATTCCCTCGCCCTCGAGGCCTCGGCGGCGCCGCCCGGCGACTCCGGCGGCGAGCAGCCGCCGGCGGATGCCTCGAGCCGGGCGATCGTGTTCTTCGACGCCCTCGCCTTCGACCCGACGGACCTCGTCGTCAACGACGCGTGCCCGGCGCTCGCGGAGCACCTGCGCATCGACCCGTCGACGCCGTGCACGATCCTCGGCGACGGCGACTCGCGGAGCGCGGCCGCGACGCGCTTGGCGTTCTTCGCCGTCGAGCTCGACGGGCGCGCGGGCTCCGTCTTCCACGTCGCCGACGACGCCACGCCCGGCGACGCGGCGGCGGCCCCCGACATCTTCGCCGAGACGGCGCAGCGCCTCGCGGCCCGGAGCAACGTCGCGCGCGGCCCCGGCGCCCGCGCGGTCGGCCGTCGCCCCGACGCCGCGAGTCGCAGGTACGCGCGCGTGACCGCGTCGTCCTGGCCCGCGCTGCGGCCCCGCGCGGCGTCGGCGGAGTTCGACGTCTTGCGACGGCGTCCGACGACGGGGGCGCCCGTTCGTCCGACGACGGGGGCGTTCGTCCGACGACGGGGGCGCCCGTTCGCCCGACGCTCGCCTGGAAACGCGGGGAGATCGGATCCTTGTAGGTCGCCTTCGCGCGGAGCGACCCCGCGGCGCTCATGTCGCTGCGGCTGCGGGGGCTGGACCTCACGACGATGGCCGCGCACCTCCAGCGCGTGCGGCCGTGGACGACGGCCGCGGACGCGGAGCCCGTCTGGCTCGCGAACAAGCGCGCCGTGCTCGTCAGCGATCTGTACGCCTACGTGCGCACGGTCTGCCGCGGCGTGCTCGTGGACCTCGGCGCCGCGGAGCGCGCGGGCATCGTCTTCCGCGGCGGGTCGCCGCCCTACGAGTGGGTCATGGTCGCGTCGACGGCGTTTTCCGTGGCGCCGGAGGAGGCCGAGATCGACAAGGGCGAGGAGCTCCGCCTCTTCCGGCGCCTCGCGACGGAGCTGCGCACCTGGCTCCGCCACGCGCTGCCGCCGCCGCACGAGCTCGTGCTCTCGCGGTCGGGCATCGCGCCGTTCCTCCAGTCGCGCCTGGTTTTGCGCAACTACCAGTCCTGCGCGACGCCGACGACGTCCCACGTGCGCTACGCCGTCGCCGTCTTCGGCAAGGAGCTCGGGCTCGAGTGGTTCGCGAGCCGCGAGCGCAACGGTTTCTCCGGCCCGCGTCCGCAGAAACCCGTTTCGTCGAACGCGTCGATGATGACTTAAACTTCGTCTATCCGAAAAGAGAATGAGTGAAAAAAAACAGTCTGAGACGTTCATTTCGAGCGATCGCTTCCTCGATTTTTTCTTCCTCGCCGAACCCCTTGTCCTTCGCGCAGGCGCGTCCATCGTCCGCGCGGTCGGCGACGCGGGCCCGGCGCCCGCGCCCGAGCTCCTGCTCCAGGCCGAGAGCCCCGTCGACGGCGCCCGTCCCGGGCCCGCGTCCGCGAAGCGGTTTCGTCGAACGCGTCGATGATGACTTATGTATCTTGGTTCGAAAAGAGAATGAGTGAAAACATTCAGTCTGAGACGTTCATTTCGAGCGATCGTTTCCTCGATGGCCTTCCTCCTCGCCGACCCCTGGTCCCCCGCGCAGGCGAGCTCCAGCGCGACCTCGCCGCGCAGCAGCTCGTCGACGACCTCCACGCGTGGCTCCGCCGGTCGGGCTGCACGGAGGTGTCGTGCGCGGACCTCGTGCCCTTCTACGGCGCGTTCCCGCGCTACCGGAAAGGGGGCGGCCAGGGCTCGGGCATCAAGCACGCCATCGTGCGCTTCGGCGGCGCCAAGCTCTCCTGGGTCGAGACGCGCGGCGGCGGCGACGCGCGCATCGTCCTCGCGCCCGTCGCCGCAGAGGCCCGGGGCCCGCCGCCGCCGCCGGCCTACGCGCCCTTCGCCGCGCCGCCGCCCTTCGCGCCGCCGCCGCCGCCGCCGCCGTCGCCGCCGGGCCTCGGGGCCGACGACGACGCCGCGCGGCTCGTCCGCGGCGTGCTCGACCTCGTCATCGGCGACGACGAGGTCGAGGCCTTCGCGACGCCCGTCAAGGGCTCGCCGCCGCCGTCGGAGACGTCGACGGCCGCCTCGTCGTCGGAGAGCTCCTTCGCCTCGGCGAGCTGGCCGTGGGCGCGCGCGGCGCTCACGCCCATCCCCGCGCCCGCGGCGCCGGGGCTGTCGCGGCTCCAGCCGCCGACGACGCCCTGGGACCAGGCCGCGGAGCGCTACCGCCCGCTCGACGTCGGCTTCGCGCCCTTCCGCCTCCCGGCGCCGTCCCGCGAGGAGCCCTGCCCGACGTAGCCGGCGGCGCCGCGACGAGCTCGCGCCGAGAGACCTTCCCCCCCCGACCCGCGGACCATCGCCTCGCGCCGAGACACGCGGAGGAGGCCGGCCTGCCGGTGATTCCCACCCGTTCCCCGCCTTTTTTGTAACCACTTTTGACACCGGAGAGTCACGAGGGCGCGATGAGTCTCGGCGCTTTCAATTTCGGCACTCCATGACTTTCGGGCATCAAAGTGCCGTGAACGTGCCGCACGCGCTAAAAACGTCGGATCGCGGACGATGCGGCCCTGCTACGTCGTCCTCGGCCTCGCGGCGGCCGCGCGCGGCGGCGCGCTCACGAAGTCGACGCTGCGCGTGCGCACGTGGTGGCGCCTCCTGCGCGAGTACGGCAGCATGAAGCGCGTCTACGCCGCCCACGCGGCCCAGGACTTCTTCGTCTACGGCACGCCGCCGGCGCGCTACGAGGACCTCGGCAGCCACGTCGCCTTCGCGCAGCTCGAGGCGTTGCGCGCGAGGAAGAACGACGGCGCCGCCTTCGCGTCGACCGTGACCTTCGCCGGCGACTTCCCCGTGCTGCCCACGTACCTGCCCATCGAGGAGGGCGCGGCCGCGTGCCTCGGCATCCTGGGCCTCGCCGCGGCGGACCTGCACGAGCTCCGCGGCGGCAGCCCCCAGGAGGTCACCGTGCGCCAGTCCGACGCGGGCTTGAGCACGGCGGGCTACATGTTCCTCGACGTCGAGCCCGACGGGAACTACGGGGGCTGCAAGGGCTTCGAGGGCACCATCGACCAGGAGGGCAAGGTGAACCCCGTGCGCAAGGCCTACGAGGCCGGCGACGGCAGCCACGTCTTCCTGCACGGCGGCTTCCCCAAGCTCAAGCGGGGCATTCTGGACTTTTTGGACGCGGCGCCGACCGTCGAGTCGATCGGCGCGGCCGTGAAAAAGTGGAAGGGCGCGGACCTCGAGGCGGCCATGCAGGCGAAGCAGCTCGCCGTGACGCTCTGCCGCACGCCCGCGGAGTGGCGCGCGTCGCCCCAGGGCCGCGTCGTCGCGGGGTTGGAGCCCGTGACGTTCTCGAGGGCGGAGGGCGACCACGCGGGCCACGTGCGCCGATTGAAGCCCGGCGTGCGGCCCCTGAGCGACGTCATCGTCGTCGACTTCAGCCACGTCATCGCGTCGCCCATGGTCGGGCGCACGCTCGCGGATTTCGGCGCGACGGTCTTCAAGGTCGTGACGAAAAAACGGCCGCGGCGCGCGCTCTTCGACGAGGAGACGAACAACGGCAAGCAGCCCCTGGAGCTCGACCTCGCCGACGCCGCGGACCTCGCGCGGCTCTGGAGCCTGCTGGACGCCGCGGACGTCCTCGTCGACGGCTACACCGAGGGCGCGCTCGCGAAATTCGGCCTCGACGAGGCCGCCGTCTTCGCGCGGTGCCCGCACCTCGTCTTCCTGCGCGTGTCCTGCTACGGCCACGACGGCCCGCTGTCGGCGGCGAAGGGCTTCCAGCAGAACGCGAACTTCGCGACGGGCGTCGGCACGATCGCGGACGAGGACCTCCTGGGCTACCAGCTCACGTCGCAGACGGACTACGCGACGGGCTTTTTGGGCGCCTTCGGCGTCGTGCGCGCGCTCACGGAGCGCCAGCTCGCAGCGGAGCGCGGCGAGCTCGCGCCGATGCGCGTCCGCGCGTCGTTATGCCAGGCCGCGACGTGGATGGCCCAGTTCGGCGCGCGGCTCCCGACCTTCCGCGACTACGCGAAGCGCATCACGCGCCTCCTCTTCAAGCTCGACGGCCGCATGCGCGTCGACGGCAACCTCAAGTACCTCCCGTTGGCGCTGACCATGTCCGAGACGCCGCCCGCGCGCGTGACGGGCTTCGCCCGCTGGTGGACCGACGACGTCGTGCCGAAGCTCTAGCGTCATCGTAAGCTTCGGGAGCGGCGGTGGCGCGAGCCAGACCTCAAGTATGACCTCAATACGGCGGATCTTGCCGCTCAAATCGAGCGACCACTTTGAGCTGGGACATCCGCTTTGCTTGCGTACAGCTCTCGACCAGACCCTCCTCGCACACCGACACTCGCGCCTTGCGGCACAAATCGCAGACCATGGGCGACAGCTGGGAGGACTTCGACGACGACGACGTCAAGCTTCCCGGCGCCGCCGTCGCGCCCGCGGCGTGGGATGACGAAGAGGAGGAGGATGAGATCGAGACGGTCGCCGCGCCGCAGCAGTCGTCGGCCAAGGCCGCCGCGGCGCGCCCCCGGCGTCCCGCATCCGCGCGGCGGCCGACGCGCCGCCGCGCGCGTCCGAGCGGCCGCGCGCCGGCTCGGGACGCGCTCGGCCCCGGGAATCGCCGCGGCCGCCGTCGCGCGCGCGCCGCCCCGCCGCACGCGTCCCGTCCCCGCAGGAGCCCGCGGAGGTCGACCCGAACATGGTGTCCATCAAGCTCGAGGACCTCAAGGACCACCTGAAACTGGTGACGACGCTGGGCGAGCGCTTCAAAGAGTGCAAGTCGAAGGACAACCACGTCTTCATGTTCGTCAAGGAGTTCCTCAAGGTCAACGACGCGAAGTTCACGTCGGCGGACCTCGCGGACCTCATCATCCTCCTCACGAACAACAAGAAGGCCAAGGACCTCCTCATCGAGAAGCCGACGGAGTCGAACAAGACGAAGAAGAGCAAGAAGAAGAGCAAGAAGGAGCAGCTCGAGCAGAACAAAAAGCACGCGGACCTCTTCGGCGAGGCCGAGGCGGGCGAGTACGACAACTACGAGGACCAATACGACGACTTCTTCTGATCACCTTCGCCCGCGCCGCCGCCGCCCCTGTGCCATAAAAAACCTCAATCAAACTTTGAAAACTTTTAGCCAACCGCCCTCGCGAGGTAGGCCGCGTGCTCGTCGTCCGTGAGGAGGCACGCGTCGAGGCGCGCCGCGATGGCCGCGGACGCGAGCCGCGGGCCGATGAAGCGCAGCTCGGACCGCGGGCCGCCGGGGCCCCAGGGCGCCGGCGGCTCGTCGGCGGGCGGCGCCTCGTCGAGCGTCACGTGGGAGCCCGAGTGGGACAGCGCGAAGCGCGTGTCGTGCGCGATCCAGAGGAAGCCGCGGCAGCGGAGCACGGAGCCCAGCGGGTCGTCGTCGGCGGCCTCCGCGCCGTCGCGCGCGCGGCCGAGCGTCTCGCCCGGCCGCGACACCGGCAGCTTCCGGACGACGGTGTCCACGAGCCGGTGCGGGTGGAAGGGCCGCGCCTGTTGCTCGTAGGTCCAGCAGTCGACGGCGCGGTCGGCCCGCGGCTTCTTCCGTTTCCTCCCGACGCCCTCGAAGGGCTTCTCCGGTTGCGTCGCCGGCTCCAACAGGACGCCGTCCGCGCCGTCGACGATGTCCACGGCCGGGTGGAGCGCGCGACACAGATCTTCGAGCCAGGAATCCTCGGCGCCGAAGCGGTTCAGCGACACGCGGTGCGTCTGCTCGATCTGCTCCACGAGGACGTCGACGACGTGGCGCTTCTCGCCGTACGGTTGGCGCTCGTTGGACGTCCAGGCGGCCTGGAAGGCGCCGGGCTCGACGACGCAGGCGAAGGACACGGCGTCCGCGAGGCCCCGCGACGCCGACAGCAGGTGGTCCGGCTCGGAGAAGTTGTCCGTCTCCAGCGCGACGACGGCGCACCCTCGACCCTCGACGGCGCGGACCGCGCGCGTCAGCGCGTCGGAGTCGCAGCAGACGCAGGCGCCGTCGCTGAGGTGCGCCAGCGGGATGGTCTCGGGCCAGTCCTGCGATTGGGCCGTCTGGCCGCGCAGGACGACGCCGAGGTTCGACGGATTGCCGAGGTTGGCTTGCTGTTCGGCGAGCTGCCTCAGGAGGTGCGACTTGCCCGAGCCGCGCGCGCCGACGACGAGCACGAGGCGCATTTTTGTAGTCGTGTGTGATGGTGGTGGGTTGCTTGCAAGTCGAGCTGGCCGCCAAGTGGCGCTCGCACCTCGGCACCTCGGGCCGGACGGAATTGCCACAGCACCATGCCCCTCTCTTGCAAAGGTCCACTGTGGCTTGGAAACTCAGACAATCCAAAAGCCGCCACCAAGCTCGCGCCACGCCGCTCGACCTCGCAGCTCCCACCGAACCATGGCGCTCCGAGCCGTGCAATCGATCCTGCGCCTGGACCCGACGGCGCGCCTCGCGTCGCACATCGTGCGCCGCTTCGCGGACAAGGCGGCGCCGGCGGCGGAGCCCGCGGCCAAGCCCAAGGGCTGGTGGAGCAGCGCCGAGTTCTGGGGCGGCATGGGCGCGCTCGCCGGCTGGGGCATGACGGGCGCGGCCATCTACGACGCCCAGTTCTCCGGGCCCGAGAAGATCTCGCTGACGATGACGCCGGTCATGATCGTCTACTCGAGCCTCTTCGCGCGGTGGGCGTTCGTCGTCAAGCCGCAGAACATGATGCTCGCGGCCTGCCACGCGTCGAACGTCGTCGCCCAGACGAACCAGATGCGGCGCGCCATCGAGCACAAGCTGTCCCTGGGCCAGGACGCCGAGGTCCGCGACATCGGCGTGAAGGCCGGCGCGGGCGCGGCGGGCATCGCGGGCCTCGTCGTCGCGGGCCCGTCGCTCCAGGCGGCGATCGTCGGCGCGAACCTGGGCCCCGTGTCGACCTTCGCGGGCGCCGCCGCGGGGCCCTTCACGGTCCACTTCTGGGCGCCCATGTCCAAGTGGATGATCAGCGGCGCGTCGATGTTCGAGCTCGACCGGCCCGTGGAGAAGATCTCCCTCGCGCAGTACACGGCCCTCACGCTCACGGGCGCCTTCTTCTCGCGCTACTCGCTCCTCGTCAACCCCGTCAACTACATGCTCTGCTCCGTCAACATCGCCCTCTTCGGCTCCTCCGCGTGGCACCTCGGCCGCAAGGTCAAGGCCGACTACGTCGACCCGAAGTAGGGATGCGGCTGGGGCGCGCTCTAAGGTTATGTATACTCGCGACCTGCGTCGCTTCGGATCCTAACATATCCGGGATATGCTAAACGCCTCTTCAACTTGGGCTTCAACCTCCAACCTTGCCTCAACACCGCCGCTTGCCCTCAGCTCAGGCTGGCGACGAAAATTTAATGTTAAACGTTGAGCTCCAGAATCTTGCGGGCAAGATGCGGCCGTACACCGTTTCCAACAATGCTGATGGAGCCTCGAAATTTGCCAGCGAACTTTGGCAGCGAAATTTGCCCGCGAGCAGCAAGCTCGCGTGCAGCGGCGGCGACACGATGTCGACCCCCCGCGCTGCCCTCGGCATGCTGCTCCCGCTCGCGTTCCTCTTCGGCGGCGCCCACGGCTTCGGCTACAGCCAGACCGTCGACAATTGCGCGGAGACGCCCCACACCTTCGACCGCTCGTGCTCAGCGGACTGCCCGCAGTGCACGCCGATCGCCGTCACCAACGTCGTGGCGCAGGACCTGAGCGACGCGTCCGGGTGCGTGTGC
Organism: Aureococcus anophagefferens; assembly: GCF_000186865.1. Classification (NCBI taxonomy): domain Eukaryota; class Pelagophyceae; order Pelagomonadales; family Pelagomonadaceae; genus Aureococcus; species Aureococcus anophagefferens. Next base: position 281,132 of record NW_008705579.1, read on the forward strand.
GTCGAGGGCTCCATCAGGGCCGGCTCAAGTTCTTCCGGCGACGACGACGGCGTCATTTGCGACGATGAACGAGAAGAAGAATTCTGCGACTGCGACGGCGACTGCGACGAGAACCCCGCGTGGTGCCAGTGCGACGAGGCGCAGGCCTGCTGTAGTGGTGATGCGTCGACGTGGACGCTCACGCCGTACGACGACTGCGCGTTCCTCGGGTCCATCGGCGACTATGCGGGCCTCCACACCGGCGCCGGAAACGACGTCGTGGACGTTCTAAAGACGGGTGAGAACAGCGAGATCGACGCCGGCGACGGCGACGACGAGGTCTCGATCGTCAACGCTTACGTGACGAGCGTCGTCGGCGGCGCCGGCGACGACACAATCTACATCGTCAGCACGGACTGCTATTATAGATGTGGCAAGGTCGACGGCGGCGGTGGCGACGACAAGATCACGATACTGCATAGCGAAACGAAGGAAATCTTCGGTGGCGCCGGCGACGATGCGATCTCCATCGGGTACGCTAAGGAAGGGAAAATCTACGGCGGCGACGGAGACGATACGATCGACCTGGTCTCCGGCGGATACGATACAGACAAAGAGCTCCTGCTCGACGGGGGCTATGGCGCCGCGCCCGCGCCGAGAGAGGCCCCGACGGTGGCCCAGTGTGTCCGAGTTTACCTTTGTGCTCCGTAGGCGACGACGTCATCACTGCGAAATATTTCCTCGGAACCATGCGTGGCGGCGCCGGGGACGACACGCTGAGTGCGCTGGCTGCCCGACGAGGGTCATTCTACGGGGATGAAAAAAAAGATGATGCAGACTCTGATGGAAGCGACACAATCGACGTGAGGGTCTGCCTGAACTGTGATGGCAAAGTTATCGCCGGCGGGGGCGGTGATGACGTGGTCTCTATCGGCTACCTCAAAGACGACTACGACGACGGCCCAACAATGGACCTCGGAGACGGCGACGACACGATTACGATCGACGAGGTGAAGGCGGCGGACATTAAAATATCGGGCGGAGACGGAGACGACAACATGCACGTCAAGTACATGGACTTCGATTACGATGCTACAATCAAGGGGGGTGCGGGCGATGACACGATCACCGTCGACTCGTACAAGGGGAAAGGATTATCTCTGCGCGGGGGGGACGGCGACGACGTGTGCACTCTTGAGGGGACCATGCTCACGGACGCCGACTGTGAGGAGGATTAGATGCGTGACGCGCAGCCGCTGCCCCCATCCGCCTCCCCCTTGGACGCCCACTCCTAGCCCACTCCGTCCCCGACCGCCGCCGCCCGACCGCGCACCGCCACCGTCGCTGCCGCCGTCATCCACGCCCGTACCTCACCCGCCCACCCGTCCGCCGCCGTACTTACGGCACTAGTACGGGTAAGTGCCGTCGTCCTCCCTAGAACTGCACTGTCGATCCAGACTCAAGCTGGCTAATTTTACTCGTGAGAGCGGTGACAATGGCCAGCTCGTCCTACCAGACGCTCGAAGAGATCGCGCGGGCGCACACGCAAAGAGAAGTGCTGCAGAACGCGGAGCGCGAGCGCGCTCAACAATCCATACCGACGCCGCGGCGTCCGGCGCCGCAGGCGCCACAAATGTTCGATCCGCCGCCTGTCGAGGCCACGGCCCCGGCGCCGGCGCCGGAGACGATCCCGCCGCCGCCGCCGGACACGCCGCGCGACCCGCTCGACGCCGCGTGGCGCGCGCAGCTCGACCGGCCGCGCGGGCCCGGCGGCGAGGCGCTCGGCTGGGTGCCCGATCGGTCGGCGACGGCGTGCATGGTCTGCACCGCGCGCTTCACGCTCCTCCGGCGGCGGCACCACTGCCGGCGCTGCGGCGCCTGCGTCTGCGGGGACTGCTCCAAGGCGCGCCTGCCGCTGAACCTCATGCCCGAGCGGCGCGCGCGCGGCCCGGGCGATCCGCACGCGCTCGCGCCGGTGCCCACGACGCGGCCGGGCGACCCGCCGCGGCCCGAGGCCCAACCGGCCCTCGGCGCCCGCGTCGCCCAGCGCACCTACCGCACCGTCGCCAAGGACACGAACCTGGGCTACGTGCGGTGCTGCACGACGTGCGCGAAGGTCGTCGACGACAACCTCAAGGCCGTCATCCGGCGCCGCGCGGCGCCGCTGCGCCGGGGCACCTTCGACGAGACCGAGGAGGTCAAGGGCGACGGCGAGGTCGTCATCTAGGCGCCCGCCTGTGTTACTTTTGTGTGTGCGAGTCCTCGTTTCGTGCTCGTTGAACTGCTCCTTGAAGGTGCTGCCGCAATCGATGGTCCGTGCGCTCCTTGCGCTAGCCGCGTGCTGCTGCCATGCGCTCCTGCCAGCGCAGCGCGTCGGTCGACCGAAGCGCGTCATCCTTCGCGCCGGCGACGACGACGACCGGTCCTTCCCCGTGATGCCCGGCCAGTCGCGCGGCCGGATCTCCGAGGAGGTCGCGCGCGCGCGGACGTCCTGGCCGCACTGGGACGCGAAGGAGCGGCAGAAGCAGAAGGAGAAGGACGAGGCCATCCCGGCGAAGGTGGAGCGACCGAAGCTGCCCGGCGGCGGCGCGCCGCCGGCCGCCGCGGCGCGTCCGACGGCCGCGAAGGCGTACACGCTGCGCTCCTACCAGTCGCTCGTCGAGACGCGCGCGCGGCACGACGCGCTCCTCGCGCTCGTCGGCGCGACGGGGCGGCTCGCCGAGGCCGCGCGGCGGCCCGACGCGGCCGTCGACGACGAGCTCGCGGGCGTGCTGCGCGCCGTCGCGGAGTACGCGTCGGAGCGGGGCCTGGGCCTCGACGACCTCGCGGCCGCGTCCATGGAGCGGCCCTAAAATGTCGCGCCTCCTCGGGTTAGTTCTCGACGAAGGGCGGCGCGAGGTCCTCGTGGAAGGGGAGGCCCGAGAAGATGAGGCTCCCGAGGAGCGCGTCGCCGTCCTTGACGAGCGCGGCGTCGCCGTCGCCGATGGGCGCCGGGCCCTCGGCCGTCGCCGCCTCGTAGGCCGCGTAGGCGTCGCGGACGGCGGCGAAGAGCACGTGCTCGTCGACGCCCGCGCGGACGGCCTCGCCGTCGACTTTCAGGCGCTTCGCGCCGTAGACGGCCTTGGGCGTGCCCGCGGCGACGGCGGCGTCGCGGCTCGCCGACGGCGTCTCCGGGAGGTCCGGGAAGGCGTCGCGCGTCGCGTCGGCGTCGAGGCGGTAGGGCGCGTCGCGGAAGGGGAACCGGAGCTTGGACCGCCAGTCGCCGTGCGGCACGTAGAGGGGCACGCGGAGCTTGTCGGCGCCGGCGGCGTGGGCCGACGCGCGCGCGAGCTGCGTGTACGTCGCCGCCTCGAGGTCCCAGGCGTTGACGCGGCCGAGGTTGTAGGCCGCGTGGCCCGCGCGGTCCGCGCGGACGGCCGCCTCGACGACGCTCGCGGCGTCCTCCGCGCGGCAGACGGACAGGAGCTGGGGCGGCAGGCCGCCCCGGGGGCCCGGCCCGGGCAGCGGGATGGCCGCGTCGCGCGCGACGCGGTCGAAGAAGTAGGACAGCGGGTGCGTGCCGTAGCGGAACGACTCCGCGCAGGCCGTCGCGCCTAAAACGGCCTGCGCGCGCACGGCGACGGAGCCCGCCTTGAAGGACGACGCCGCCAGCACGACCTCCGCGTCGCCCAGGGGCACGTCGTTTCCGACGGCGGCGCCGGGCTCCGCGGCCGCGTCCTGCGACGACCAGTCGGTCACGAGCGCGTAGCGGACCGCGGCCGCGTCCCTCGCGGAGGCCAGGCGCTTGCCCATGCCGTCGCCGTCGCGCGTCGCGAGGTCGCAGACGGCGCGGGGCTTGTCGGAACCGAGGCGGCCGAAGAGCGTCGCGACCGCGTCGTCGTAGCCGCCGACGCCGTCTTTCGGCGTCGCGACCTCGACGCCCGCGAGCGCCCGCAGCGACGCGGCGTCGGCGTCGTCGCGGTCGCAGGCCACGCCCACGCCGCAGCCCTGCGCCGCGAGGCTCGCCGCGAGCTCGTAGCCGACGGCCGTCAGCGCGCTCCGGCTCCGCTGGAGGATGACGACGTCGAGGGGCTCGCCGACGGTCTCGTCGCCGACGGCGCGCCGGGCCGTCGTCGACGGGCGCCGGCGCGGCACCGGGAGCTGCAGCGCGTGCGCGGCGACGGACAGCAGCGCCGCGGCGAGCGCGGCTGCTCGTGCCATCGTCGGCGGCGTGTGGCACGAGATCGGCTGAGTCGGCAGACACGCTCGAGCAAGGCGGGGTTTGCTCCGGCGACGGCGTCCGATGGCCGACGCGCCCCCCGTCTAAACTGCGCGTTTTTGGCTAGCGGCCAGGGACGCCCGGTGGCTATACGTGACAAAAACAAGCGCTCGAATTGCGACGAATGGCTAGCCGTTTCGCTGGCTTGAGTACCAAACACGTACGCGCGGGCCGGGAACGGAGACCTCCGAGGCCAAGCTTCCGACGCACGGCAGCCCGTGGCGGTCGGAGTGGCCTTCCATGACCCCTGGACGTAAGCCTGACCGTCGGTGCCCCCATCGGAGGTGGTTCTGGCGTCGACCAAATTCCACCGCGCGGGCCTCGTCTCCGCGGGGCTGCCGCGGCGTACAAGTCCGTAGCCGCGGTGCGCGCCACCATCGATGGCGCTGGATACGCCCCTTGGTTTTGGGCGCGACGTGGGTGTGACGGCTGGGGAACGCCAGGAACGTGCAGTTTCGTCGATCACCCCGCCGCGCACGCAGGGGCGCCGCCGGCGCCACTGGCGGAGCAAACCCCGCCTTAGCGAGCGAGCCGGTTGCCACAGCGAAGCAGGGCATGGCCAGCCTCGTTCTGTGATCGTGCGATGGACCTCGCGCAGCAGGCCTTCGACGCGCCGCCGTGCGCGCCGCGACCGCCAGCAAATGCCGACGACGTCGAAGCCATGCGCCTGCAGATGGAGGCCCAGTTCGCGGCGCGGCTGCGCGCCGTCGAGGCCAAGCACGCCCGGGAGCTCGAGGCGGCGCAGCGGTCGGGCGCGCCCGGCGACGAGTACGATGCGAAGCCGCTCCCGCTGCTCAAGGCGACGCGCGCGCTGCTCGAGGCGCCGGACGACTCGGACGGCGAGGACGAGGACCCGTTCTCGGACCCCGCGCCCGACGACGCGCCGCGCGACGTCGCCGCGCTCTTGAGGGACGCGCGCGACGTGCCGTCGCACCGGCGCTACCCGCACTACGCCGTCGACCTCGTGCTCGTCGACCACGCGGCGGCGGCGCGCGACTGGGCCCGCGCGCGCGTCGCCGCGAGGCGCGTGCTCCGCGTCGCCGAGCGCTACGCGACGGACGCGGCGCCGCCGCCGGGCCTCGCGGCGCTCGCGGGCGACGTGCGGAGCCGCGAGCGCGCCGCCGCGCTCCCGTCGAGCGACCGCGCCGCCTTCGACGTCGCGCTGAACGGCGGCGACTTCGAGCTCGCCCGGGTCCTCGGGGAGCAGATCCTGGCGGCGCCGCGGCCGCCGAGCCCGCCGGTCGTCGAGGACGACGGCTGGGTCTGATACGCACACGTCCGCAGCTCCGTTAAAAACCCCCGGCTTGGCGGGTCGCGGACCACGAAAAAGGAACCGCTAGCCCATCTGCTTGTCCTCGAAGGCGGCCGTGAGGAGGTCCTTGATGGGCCCGCTGTCCTGGCCGAGGACCATCTGGTAGGGCGCCATGCCGTCCGCGTCGAGGAGCGTCGGGTCCGCACCCGCGTTGAGGAGCACGGCGACGCACTTGAGCCGCCCCTCGACGGAGCGGTTCGACGCCGCGGCGACGTGGAGCGGCGTCGCGTTCGACAGCTGATTCACGGCGTCGACGACGGCGCCGCGATCCAGCAACACGCGGAGCACCTCGACGTTGCCCCACATGGCCGAGATGTGGAGGGGCGTCTGGCCCAGGGAGTTGGAGTAGGACGCCGGGATGCCCTCGTCGAGGAAGCGGCTCACGGCCTCGACGTCGTTCTTCTGCGCCGCGGACAGAATCTTCGTGTTCGGGTCCATCGTCCGCGGCGGCAGGCCCGCGCCGGGCCGCACGGGCGCCGGCGGCGGCCGGTTCGTGTCCTCCTCGATCTGCTCCAGCAGGTCCATGGCCATGGCGCAGACGCCCGTGACGTCGCTCGCGCTCAGCGGCAATAGTTGTTCGGAGATGACCGCGGCGATCTTCTCGAGCGCCGCGTTTCCCGCCGCGGACAGCGGCGGCGGGCCGAGCTGGGACGGCGGCACCCAGAGCGTGTCGTTGTGGCAGGCCATGAGCTCGTCGTGCATGTCCTCGAGCGTCGACGCGATGTCCTCGCGGCGCACGCGGTTCATCTCCATGGGTAGGCCCGTCATCGCTCGTCGCCCGTTGTAGAAGAGGAGCGCCAGCACGACGTCGATGGGGCTGCAGTCCGGGTCCCCGCAGGCCACCTCCCGCGCGTTGATCATCACGTGGTCCGCGCGCGCGTTCAAAGCGCCGCGGATGTCCGGCGGGAGCATCTCCTTGATCCAGCTCACGACGCGCGCCGTCGCGTCCTTGAGCGTGTTGTTCGCCGCGAGCTTCGCCGGGTCGAACATGGTCGTCGACGCGCGGGCGCCCGTGGCGGGAGCGGCGCGGCGGCTGGGTAGGGGAAGCGCCCAGCGACCGAGGGGTCGGTGGACCTGATGATTTGGACGAGCCCGCACCGGACGACCTCGCTCGAGGTCGAGGACGCGTCAAAACGCGGGTGGGCGCTCCGGACGGCCTCCCGACCGCCTGCGCGACGCCTCGGACGCGTCGCAGTCTACTCGGCTCGCGCCTAGATGTAGGCGGCGGTCTGGGCGTCGCCGACCCACGTGTCGAGGAACGCGTCGAAGTCGTCGTCGGACATGGCCGCGAGCTCGGCGTCACCCGGGAGCGGCGGCGCGAGGGGCGCGTTCTTGAGGACGTGCGCGATGAACGTGAGCGACGCGCGCGGGCGGAACTGGGGCACCATGTGGCCGCTGCCGTGGACCGTGGCGAACGATAGGCCGTGGTCGTAGTCGACGACGTGGCCGCCGAGCTGCGGCCCCGCGGCTTCCGTCGCGAGGTCCGGACCGAACAAGATGTCCTTCTCCTCCGTGATGAAGGCCGCGGCCGCCGCCGTCGCGTTGAAGAACCAGGGCCGGTAGGCACTAACCTCGGCGAAGCCGACCGCCTTGATGGCCGTCCGCGTGCCCTCGTAGGACACGCAGGGGTCCGTGTCGCCGTTGAAGACGAGAATTGTGCCTGGGCAGCAAAAGGGTGCGAAATTCCCAACTTCAAAGGCTCCTATCTCGGTCGTTTTCCACTCGTTTCGGCTGATCTTTGGACGAGCGATCATCTCTCGGAACGGTCTCGAAGCATGGATGCTTTTTCCGGAACGCGCGCGCGCGCGGAACACTCATGTTGAAGCGAACTTGAATCACTCTTTTCCTGCCCCGGATCGCGCCCGGCAGCTTCGGCGCCAAATACTCGTAGAAGTCGATCATGCTCGGGTGCTCGGCGTCGCGGGCGATGCCCGAGCACGCCGCGTAGGACGACTCGTAGACCCAGGCGTCCGACGGCCCCGGCCAGTCCTTTGACGGCGCGTCGGACACGTGGAGCGCCGCGCGCACGTCCTCCGAGTTGAGCCACGAGGCCTGCTCGTAGTTGAGCGACCCGGGCACGTCCCAGCGCACGAGCGCCGACACGCCGTAGAGCGACACGTCGTTGATGAACCCCTTCGCCCAGGTCTGGGAGAAGGACCGCGACGTCGTCAGCAGGAACTTGCGGTGCGCCGCGAGGCACGTCGCGTTCTCGCTCTCCCGGAGCGTCGGCGCCGCCCGCAGGCCGCCCGCGGGGTCCACGTCGCGCGCCACGCGGCCGCCGCACTCGTTCCAGAGCAGCGTAAAATCGTCGTCGGGCACGAAGCCGTGCTTGTGGCCGTACCAGAGCATGTCCATGGAATCCTTCTGCGCGGCGTTGTCCGTGCACGGGTCGCCGACGGCCATGCCCACGAGATTCACGCGCGGCGTCGCGCCCGCGTCGTTGCCGTCGACGAGCTCGCGGGCCAGCGTCGGGCAATACACGCCCGCGTAGGATTCGCCGGTGATGAAGAAGTCGTTGTCCGCGAGCTCGGGGAACTTGACGAAGAAGTCGCGGACGGCGTTCGCGTTCGCTTTCGCCGTGGTCTTGTCCGTCCAGCCGCAGTGGCCGCCGGTCTTCTGCGCCTCGCAGTAGGAGAAGCCCACGCCGCCGGGGGCCTCGAGCGCGAAGACGTTCGCGACCTTGGTCCACGACCACGGGTTCTCGACGAGCGCGCCGCCCTGGCCGACGAGCAGCGGGCCCGCCTCCTGCATGAAGCCGAGGAGGGACGACGACCCGGGCCCGCCGTTGAGCCAGAGGACGACGGGCTTCGTGCGCCAGTCGTCCGCGCCCTCGTAGGCCGCGAACCAGTAGTGGAGGGTGCTCATGCCGCCGGACGTCGCGTTCCCGCCCTTGAGCCAGCCGGAGTACTGCGGGCTCGGGGGTTTGCCATAGCCCGGGAGGCTCGTAATGCGCTCCGCCGTCGGAGCTGCGGCCGCGAGGCCGAGGAGCGGAAGAAGAAGACGCGCTGCCATGGCCATCTCAATAGCCAATGAGGTTTTGCCACAAGCAAGGCACCTTGAAGTCAAGTTTCCCAGTCGAAGCTTAGATTCGAAGCCTCACATCCGCCACGCCGATACCACCAAGCCCCGCATCATCCTCATCGTAGATTCGGGAAATTAGAAGGTCGGGTGGCCCCGCGCGTCGGGATGGGGACGCGCGCGGCTGATTGTTTCGTCGTTCGCGTCGGCGCCGCCGGCGAGGGCGCCTTGCTTTTCTTGGATGGGCGGCGCGGGGCCGCCGCGGCGCTCGCCGCCGGGGCGGTGACTCCGGGCGCCCGCGCGCGGACGCGCGGCGCGGCGCGTCCCGGAACACCGGATCCCCGGCGGAGCGCGCCCGCGCCGCCCTTTGGGCGCGCTCAGTCGGCGCCGTTGTTGAGCTGGTCGACGAGCCACTCCATGCCGTCCTGGAGGCCGACGCCCGTCTTCGCGGAGCACTTTTGGATCTTGAAGTTGCGGCCCTTGAGCACCGGGTTCACGTTCTCCTCGATCTCCTCCTCCTCCATGGCGTTCATCAGATCGCACTTGTTCGCGAAGCAGAGCACGGGGATCTCCGACAGCTTCGCCTCGTCGACCTAGGGGGGGTCGGGCGTCGCGCGCGGCACCGGACCCCGAGGACCGCGGCGCGCGGCGCGCGCGGAAGCGGCGGCCGCCGCGCGCGCCCGACCGAAGGACGCGGCGGGACGCGCGAGCTGGCCGAGCTCCGTCGCCGTCTCCTCCATGCGCCTCGAGTCCGCCGAGTCGATGACGTAGACGAGCGCGTCGGTTTGGTCGAAATAGTTGCGCCAGTAGGGGCGGATCGACTTCTGGCCTCCGATGTCCCACACGTTGAGTTTGAAGCCGTCCTGCATGAGGGATTTGATGTTGAAGCCCTGCGTGGGCATGATGTGGGAGATGTCCTCCTCGCTCAGCTTCTTGAGGATCGTCGTCTTCCCGCTGTTGTCGAGGCCGAGCACGAGGATGCGCGCCTCGTTGTCCGTGCGCTTGAGCTTCCGCAGGAGTGTCTGCGCGCGGGGGGAGGACGCCTCGCGCCGGCCGCGCGCGGCGCCCCGGCGCGCGCGCCCCGGGCCCGCCCGGAACCGGCTGGGCGCGCCGCGCCGGCCCGTCCCCGGCCCCCGGGGGCTGCCCCGCTGCATTTTCCAGGGATGGTCGACGCCAGAGACGCGGGGGCCGCACGAGCAAGCCCATGGTGCCGAAGAGCGCTCGAGACACCTGCGGGCGGCGCGGAACGCTGAGGACGGCCAGGCCGCGGCGCGTCGGAGCGGGCGCGGGCGGCGCACGGACGCTACGGCCGGTGATGGGCAGCGAGGCGAGTTCGAAATGAAGCGGCTTACGGTGGACCGACTTGTGGATGTAGATGTTGACGCCAAGGCGTGGGCAAGGCCGCCCCACTCAAACGTCGATAAGCTCGACGCCCGTGTTCGTTCGGCATGTCGACGTGCGAGGCCCACAAGCTGACCCCGACCCCGCGTCGGAAGCGCGGCCTGAGCGTCGCCGGCACGGCGAGCCGCCACGTCTTCCTCGACCCGAGCCTCGTCGAGCTCGTGCTCGAGGCCTGCGTCTCCCTGAACGACGTCAAGCTCCTGTCCGGCGTGTCGCGCGCGACGCGGCGCGCGCGCTGGCCCTTCGAGACGCTGAGCGGCCACGTGGGCATCCGCGCCATGATCGCGCGCTCCGGCGACGACACGTCCTTCGAGAACTGGGCGCGGACGGCCGAGGCGCCCAAGCTCAGCGACGCGAACATCGCGGCGATGGTCGAGCAGCTCAGCAGCTACCGGGCCATGGCGGCCTCCGGCGGCTTGCTGCGCCAGCTCTGCCCCGGGTGCACGCAGACGCTGCGGGAGGGCCTCGGCGCGTCCTGCGCGCGCGCGGCCTTCTCGCTCGGCTACTCGTGCGTCCGCTCCGGGGCGGCACAAGGGTGATTCAACTTCGCTTCAACGTGAGTGTTCCGCGCGCGCGCGTTCCGGAAAAAGCATCCACGCTTCGAGAGCGCTCCGAGGGATGATCGCTCGTCCAAAAATCAGCGGAAACGAGCGGAAACCGGCCGAGATAGAAGTTGGGAATTTCGCACCCTTTCCCCGCCCAGGTCCGCTCCGAGTCCGGCTGGTCGAACGCGCACGCGATCATCGGCGCCTGCGGCCACGCGAGCCTGTTCGCCGTGGCCTTCGGGGAGTCCGACGATTTAGACGCGTCGCGGAGCGCGGGCTGGGGCCCGAAGGAGGCGTGCGCGTGGGCGCTCGTGCAGCTGTTATCGGTGGCCAAGAAGCGCATGTCGTGCAAGGCTTTGGTGGCCCAGCTCCGCCAGCTCGGCGTCGCCCGGGCCTGCGCCGACGCCGTGCTGGCGCCCTTGCCGATGCTCGAGGCGGGCCAGTCGAAGCGCCGCGCGTCGTCCGTCGGCCGCGCGGCGCGCGCGGGCGACCACCTCCGCGCCGGCAGCCGCGACTACGCGACGTCCGACGCGTCGCGGGAGCTCGGCGCCCAGCTCCTCTACCTCACGTCCACGGGCGACCCGGACTACGTGGATCAGGTGTCGGCCTGCCCGCTGGAGCGGCTCGTGTCGTTCGCGTGCGACTTTGGGCACAAATCGACGGACGGGCGGCCCGACGCCCGGCGCCGCGCGCGCCACGCGGCCCAGTTCGCCGTGACCCACGGGCTGCACCTGCCCCAGGACGACGACCGCTCCGCGAGCCGCAAGCTCAGCTTCGCGCGCCACGTCGTCGACGCCGCGCGCGAGGCCGTCGCCGACGCGGCGGCGGCGAAGCGGTGCACGGCCGAGGCGCGCGACCGCGTCGCGGCGTTGGCGCTCGTCGCCGACTCCTGCCCCGACGAGCTCGTCAACGTCGGCGCGCCCCGGGTCTGCGCCGACGTCCTGCGGAACGCCGACGTGCTGCTGCCCGCGGCGACGTACGGCGACGCCGCGTCGGACAAGGCCTTGCAGGCCGTCGCGGACGCGTCGGCGTGCCTCGAGCAGGTGTCGCTCTACCTCGCGGAGTGCGACGCCGCGGCGGCGGAGGACGACGACGAGGAGCTGCTGAACCACATGCTCGACGGCGAGCACGGGCTCACGCCCCAGCAGCAGCAGCAGCTCCAGCAGCAAAGGGCGAACCGGACGTCCCGCCAGGCGGCCGCGCTCGTCGACTGCCCCGCGGCGCTCGCGCGCCGCGCCGTCGAGCATTTGGGTGGCCTGGGCCCGCCGCCGCGGACGCACCCGGGGCCCTGGCTCCACGCCGTCGACAGCCTCGCGGCGTTCGTCGCGTCGCGGGCCGGCGCGCCGCGCGACGCGGAGGCGCTCCTCGGCGACCGCGCGAACCTGGCCTTCGTGGACGTGCTCCTGAAGGTCGAGCGCCGCGCCCAGGCGCACCGGCCCTTGGACGACGACCGCTTCTTCTACGGCGCGGACCGCGTCGACCAGGGCAGCAAAAGAGAGCGAAATTCCCAACTTCAAAGGCTCATATCTCGGCCGTTTTCCGCTCGTTTCGGCTGATTTTTGGACGAGCGATCATCTCTCAGAACGGTCTCGAAGCGTGGATGCTTTTTCCGGAACGCGCGCGCGCGGATTACTCACGTTGAAGCGACGTTGAATCACCCTTTTGCTGCCCAGGCGTCGACACGACGGTCTTCGGCGTCCTCTCGGCGCTCGCGAAGCTGCCCCGGGGCCGCGAGGAGCTCGTGAACCTGGGCGGCCACGACCTGCTCCCGGCCCTCGACGCCGCGCCCGACGCCGACGACCTCGACGACGACGACCTCCTCGACGACTTCCCCATCGGCCCGGGCGGCGACGCGGGCGACGACGACGACGACGACGACGACGACCTCGACTCCGACGGCGACGACGACGACGACGACGACAACATCTACCTCGTCCTCGACGGCGACGGCGAGGACGACGACGACGACCACGAGCAGGCCCTCCTCCAGATGGTCGCCGCCGCCGCGGAGAACGGCGAGGAGGGCATCCCCGACGCGGTCATGCAGATGGTCGCCGCGGCCGTCGGCGACGACGACGACGACGAGGAGCTCGACGACGACGACGACGAGGACTAGGTAGTTCGCGCGTGAGTATGGGTGGTTGTGTGCTTCGTTTATTGCATCTGGGGTTGTGGAGTTAGCGCTCTCCAGGTAGATGATACATGAGCTGGCAGCGAGTGAGCGCCTCCCTGGCCTGCTCATATCCCCCGTCGGCCGCTCGCTCGTACCAGTTGATGGCCTTGATCAGATCTCGCCTACCAGATGTGTCGGTGACGATTTCCCTTCGTTTTCACGGTCAAAATCTCTCGAAAATCGTCACGGCCACAGGACGCTGGATCTCGCGGAACGCCCTGGCCAAGCTCATGGCAGATACCAAGCGAGAAGAAGCTGCAAATATGTCCTTGCTCCGCCGCCCGCGTAAAATATTGCACAGCCTCGACGTGCATCGCCTGCATGGCCAACAGCGCTCCAAGGTTCTGCTGCGCCATCGCAAGACCACTCTCCGCGGCCATGCGCATCAGCTGCGTCGCCTTCTTTAAGTCGCGCTTGACGCCGAGTCCGTGTTTGTACATTTGACCGAGATTCAGCATCGAGCCCACGTAACCGAGTTCAACCCCCCGTTTGAATATCTTGCATGCCTTTTTGTCATTTTTCACCAAACCCAGGTCCCCGGCCCGATACGCGTCTCCCAAACAGTCGACGGCTTCGGGAACGTCGTTCTCCACGTGACGACGAATCAGAGCTAGGTGGGCCGCGTCCGTTTTCGGATACGGCGCGCGACAAAGAGGGCACGGTACGTCGATGGAAAGCTTGCCTTCGCAAGACACGCAGATCATCCGACAACAGCAGGGGCGAAGCGAACTATGCTCATTCACATCCCAATTCTCGAGGCATATCGGGCACCGCGACCCGGCACGCGCGCACCACGGCTTCGGCTCCGGGTTCGCCTCGCGTCGCAGACGAGCGGCCTCGTGCTCCGCGGCGATGCGCGCGCGGACCTCGTCGGCGTGCGACCGGGGCGCAGGGCCGTAGACAGGGAGCGACGGCGGGGGCGTCGGGGCCTCCGCCCGCGCGGCCTCCGCCGCGCGCTCGTCTCGGATCTTCTTGCACGCCTTCCGGTGGCCGCGGTCGCGCCAGTCGATGCGTTGACAGTTCGTCGAGCAGTACCTGCCGGGTCGCGCGTTACGGCGCGCCCGGGCGGGCGCGTCGAGCCGCCCCCGACCCGTTCGCGCGCGTCGCACGCGCCGGGCGCGCACTGTGTCGTCCCGCAGGGGCAGTTGAGCTTGGCCTTCTCTCCGCATATCGTACAGGTCAGGCGGAGCCTGAGTGCTTTCGCCCGGGCCTTCTTCACTTCGTACTCCTTCTTCTTGTCGGCGAGAGCTTTGTCGCGCCAATTTGCCGTGTCATCCGCTAGCGCGTTTTCAGAGCTCATGGTGTTCCCGCGCGCGTCCTCGATGCGCTCAGTCCGAGGCAGTCGGTGGGTCGATCGTCGCCACAGCCCCGCTGGCCGGGCCTCCCTCCCTTCGATTGCAGCTTACCTAGGTAGCAGCTAGTTGACCCATCAGACGCCTCCCAATGACGCGCTCCGCCCCAAATAATGACGAGGAGGATAAGGAGAAGGCTATCAAGGCGCGCGAGTGTGGCGCCTCCCCGGGCTTCGCGCGAGCCTATCAAGGCGCGCGAGCCCCTGCATGGCGCCGTCTTTGAACTGCGTGTTGGTCGCGCGAGTGTACCAGCGCCTGGCCTCATCCAGATCACGCTCGACACCCTCACCGCATTCGTAGCAGACGCCCATCGAGTTGAAGCTCATGTGCAGGCCGCGGTCCGCTGCGAGCTTGAAATACTTGAACGCCTCGACGTGATCTCGCGCGTCCCGTGGCCCGTCCGCGATCAATGCTCCTAAGTTCTGCGCCGCCATGGCAGAGCCCCCGTCCGAAGCCATGCGATAGAGCTGCGTCGCCTTCCGACGGTCCAGCTTAACGCCCTCGCCTTGCGCGTATAGGGCTCCGAGATTCGTCATCGACTGCACGTTTCCAAGCTCCACAGCGCGACGGTAAAGCTTAGCGGCTTTCTTCGTCGATTTCTTGAGACCCATCGTGGCATTTTCATAGGCACTGCCCAACGCTCCAATCGCTTCGGGCACGTCGTTTTCCGCGTGGCGACGCAATCGAGCCAGCTGTTCCGCTTCAGTCCTGGCGCAAGGCGTTCGACAGAGAGGACACGCCTGGGGGTAGATTTTGTTTTCGCACGATCGGCAGACCGTGCGGCAGCAGCAGGGGCGAAGGACGGGCAAGAAATTCACGTCCCAGTTTTCCATGCAGATCGGGCATCGCGATCCAAGACGCGCCGACAGCGGCTCAGGCTCCGGGTTCGCCTCTCGCAGGGCACGAGCGGCCTCGTGTTCCGCGGCGATGCGCGCGCGGATCTCGTCGGCGTGCGACCGGGGCGCGGGGCCGTAGAACACGTCCCGCGGCGGCGACGGCGGGGGCGTCGGCGCCTCCGCGCGCGCCCGGATCTCCTTACAGACCTTCTTGTGGCCCCGCTCGCGCCAGTCGACCTTCTGGCAGGCGACCGTACAATATTGAGCCGTGCCGCAGGGGCATGGGAGTTTCGCCTTCTCGCCGCAGATGGTGCAGGTCAGGCGGAGCTTGGCGTTCTTCACCCGGGCCATCCGCTGTTCATACTCCCGCTTCTTCACCATCCACTCAGGCTCGTTCATCTCGCCGTCTCCCGTAGCCTTCTTGTCGCTCATTTCGCGCCGCGAATTTCAAGCTGCTCCCAGTACATATAGATGGTCATCGCTGAAAGACCTTATTGCCACGGACCAAAAAGCTGGCTCATCAAGGCGCGCACACCGAGCCGCCCAATGAAGCGCTCCGCCCCCCGAGACGACGCCGACAGCGGCAACAAAACGCCGCTCACGGCGGCCGACGCCTCGCTCTCCAAGAAAGCAAAAAAAAAGCTCGCCGATGCCCATTTTGAGGAGCGCTTCGCGCCGCCGCCCGACGAGCCCGTCTGGGACGAGACACACCACGAGGAGGACTTCTTCTGGGCGAGCGTCGGAATCAGCAAACCGCCACCGAAACACATAACACCGTCCGTCGCCGCGGAGCGCGCGCGGCGCGACGGCGTCGCTCGCGTCCGGAAGAACCTCTCCCGCCTCTGCGGCGACAGGTACCCGTCCATGGCCTTTGAGCGGTGGCACCTCGCCTGCGACGAAGGGGGCGATCCCGTCTTCCCTCGCGGCGGCGGCGATGAATTGAAGGCGGACCTCGTCGCGTCGAAGCACTCGGCGGCGGAAGCGGACGCCATCGTCGCCGAGCACGCGAGGGCCGTCGCCGCCGCGTGGGGCCGCGCGGCCGCGACGGCGTCGACCGCGCGGGCCACGACGGTCGCGCGCCGGGACGGCGGCGCCAGACACTTTTTCTGCGGCGACGCGACCGCGGAGCTCCCGGAAAAGGTGGACGCGAAACTCCGGGAGCTCGCGCGCCGCGCGGGGACGAAACCTACCGACGTCGACGCGTGCATCCTCGCGATGACGATGCGCTACGACGCCCTCGGCGGCAGCGGCTTCCAGGCCGCACTCCCGGGCGCCGCGTTCCGCGCGCTCCGCGACAGATTCGGCGTGAACTTCGAGTGCTTCGCGTCGCCGCTCAACGCCTACTACGAGCGCTACTGCTCGGCCCACGCCGACGTCGACGCGCCCTTCGGGTCCCTGGGCTCCTTCTACGACTTCTCGCCGCGGCGCGGCGCCTTCGAGTGCAACCCGCCGTTCGCGCCCGCGCCGCTGCTGCGGGCCGCGCGCCGCTGCGACGCGCTCCTCGCCGCCGCGGAGGCGCGACGGGACGCGCTGGCCTTCGCCTTCGTCGCGCCGGTCTGGACGGACCAGGCCGCGTGGGCCGCGGTCGACGGCTCCCGCTTCAAGCGCGGCGCGGTCCGCGTGCCCCGCGAGGACCACGCGTGGCGCGACGCGCGGACCGCCAGGGCGCGGCGCGTGCCCGTCGACACGGCCATCTTCATCCTCGCGACGAGCGCCGCCGAGGCGGCCCACCCCTGCGACGCCGCGGCCCTCGGCGAGGTGCGCGCCGCGCTCCTCGTCCCGTAGTTTTTTGGGGGTCACAACATGATTACAACGAGCGCTCTTTTTCAGCTGAGGTCCGTGGCGGACAGGTCCTTCGTGTCGAAGCCCTGGTAAAAGTCCGTGTGGATCTGCTTCTCCGCGTGGCCCTCCTGGAACGGGTCGATGGGCATCTCCGGCTCGACCTGAGGGGAGCGCGCGGCGTTCGAAAGCGCCGCGTCCAGGGCCCCGACGCGACGCGCGACGCGGCGAGGGGCGCGCAGCGCGCGGCGTCCGAAAGGCGACGCGTCCAGGCCCCCGACGCGACGCGCGACGCGGCGAGGGGCGCGCAGTTCGCGATGCGCGCGAAACGCGACGGAGGGTCCACCGATGCGATGCGCGATGCGCGCGACGCGCGCGAGGGGCGCGCCTTTCACGATGCGCGCGACGCGGCGGAGGGGCCACCGATGCGATGGGCGAGGCGGCGATTGCGGCGAGGGTCGCGCGGCATTCAGCGAGACGCGGCGCGGCGCGTTCGCGTTCGGGACGACGACCTCCGTCGGCTCGAAGTTCCGCGCGTCGACCATGTTCACCGAGCTGGGGTCCATGCTGCTTGCGAAGTGGGGCGCGAGGCGCGCGGCGTCGTCGAGGGGCCGACCGAGCGGAGCTGCACAAATAGTTGACCTCGAGCTCCCGGCGGATTTATGTCAATGTTGCAATGTTGGCGCAGGTCTGAAACGAAAATGGTGCGAGCCCCGGCTGGAAGAAGCGCCCTCTAGGCGGCGGCGCTCACGGGACCGGCTGCCCCGGGCGCGCGGATCGGGTGCGCCACGGTCCGCGAAGCGGCGACGGGCGGTCCGCCACGACGACGAGCCCCGGCTGGCACGCGGTCGGCGAGATGCAGGCGATGAGCAGCCCGCTCGCGGACCTCCAGGACAGCGTGTCGGCGCTCCACGTGACGCTGCGGCACCTCTGCCGGGCCCTCGAGGGGAACCTCGGCACCTGGCCCACGGGCGACCGCCTCGTCGCGGCGTCGTCGCTGCAGCGGCTCCTCGAGACGGACGCGCTGTTCAGCCTGCTCCAGGACCGCGCGCGCGGCGCCATCGCCGCCGCGCGCGAGGCGCGCGACTCCGGCGCGTCCGGCGCGTCCGGCGGCGAGGCGACGACGCCCGTCGGCGCCTACAAGACGCTCGCGGACGTGCCGGCGGGCGTCACGCCCGCGAGCTTTCAGTCCGGCGCGTACGGCCGCCGCGGCAGCGGCGGCGCCGCGAGCTCCTACGGGGGCCGCGGCGGCAGTTTCCGGAGCGCCGTCTCCGAGGACGACCGGCCCGCGGCGCCGCCGGGCCGCCGGACGTCCATGGCCTCGCGCAAGTTCTCGACGGCGTCGTCGCGGCGGTTTTCCACGTTCAGCCGCCAGTCGAGCAACGCGTCCGTCGACGTCGTCGCCCAGGAGGTCATGCAGACCGAGTTCAGCGACATGGTCGACGGCCGCGCGGCCGCCGCGCGGCGCCAGTCGCGCGCGGCGCCGCGCGACTCGCCGCCCGCGTCGGACGCCGACGACAAGCCCCCCGAGAAGCCGCCCATGACCGAGGCCGCGCGCCTCGCCCTCATGTCCTACGCCGAGGAGATGCAGCGCGACGACGACAAGCGCAAGTCACAGATCGAGCGCAAGTCGCAGGTCGGGCGGGCCAGCTACGTCCGGAGCTCGTCCGCCGCGCGGCCGTCGAACGCGCGGCCGCGGCCGTCGCGCCTCGCGCCCGCCGCGTCGCCGAAGCGCGACGTCTCGCCCGAGAAGCCCAAGAAGGAAGAAAAAAAGCTCGCCAAGCACGCGCGCGCGGTCTCGCGGACGCTCCGCATGGCCAAATTGGCGACGTCGATGAAGAAGTCCATGGCCAAGACCGCGCAGTCCGCGACGGGCACCGCGCGGCGCTTCTCGACGAAGCCCGGCGAGGGCCGGGCCTCCGCGACCGGCGGCTCGCCCTTCAGCCGGCGCATCTCGTCCGCGCAGGCGTCGTCCGCGGCGACGGAGCCGCGGCGCGCGTCGCGCGCGGCGAATCTGGACGTCATGAGCGAGGAGCACGAGGAGGAGGAGGAGAAGAGCTCGACGCCCAAGCTGCCCGAGCGGCTCCGCGCGTCCGTCATGGAGAAGGCCTCGCGGCCGTCGACGATCGCCGTCGCGCCGGAGCCGTCGAAGAAGGAGTCCGAGGCGTCCGAGGCGTCGGCCGTGGACCGCACGGCCGGCGGGGCGTTGGCGAAGAAGCTCGGCACGGGCGCCAACGGCGAGGACGTGTCCGTCGCCGTCGTCGACGCCGTCAACGAGTCCGCGCAGACGCCGGGGCGCGTCGCGCGGCTCTCCGAGGCGCGGCGCCTCCAGCACGGCGACGGCGACGGCGGCGGCGGCCCGCTGAAGCGCATGATGTCCAAGGGCGTCATGAAGGTCGCGTCGCCCAAGGTCGAGCCCGAGCCGCCGGAGGAGCCCGAGAGCCCGTCGGACAAGTCCGAGGACGGCGGCGGCTCCGGCGCGCACGGCGTGTCCCACGACGCCTACCACGAGTTCATGCTCGACGGGTCGCCCACGGAACTGCTGCAGCACCTCCTGCCGGCGCTGGAGCACGGCCTGCGCGAGATCGCGAATTTGTACGTCGTCTTCATGGTGCCCGTGTTCTTGACGTTCCGCATGCCGACGGTGCTGCCCTGGGTCGTCGGCGTCTTCAACGTGCTCGTGGAGCTCTCCTGCGCGCGGGACTACTACGCCCAGGAGCGGGACCGGCGCACCCGCGGCGGCGACGACGACGACGACGAGGAGGAGACGGACCGGCGCGGCCGCTACTTTCGCTTCTTCAACGTGACCGCGCTCGCGCCCGTCTGGACCGTCCAGTTCGCGCTGAGCCACGTCATGCCCCGGCGCATGGACGGCCTCCACCGCATCTTCACGGTGATCCAGACCGTGAAGCTCCTGCGCGTCGTCAAGCTGTCCAGGGACGCGGCCGTGTCGAAGTCGCAGGAGTCGCCGCTCATCATCCGGGGCCTGGGCATGGACCCCATCGTCTTCCGCATCGCCAAGCTCGTGGCCTTCTTCGTGCTCGTGCTCCACTACCTCGCCTGCGGCTACCACTTCGTCGGGCGCAAGTACGGCGAGCAGCACGACGAGGACGACCCGGGCTTCGACCTGTGTGGAATTCAACCACTGGTTTGGGTGGTCCCGACCAAACTTGAGAATTCTCTAGCTCGGTCAAATCGAAGTCGATTCGGCTGATTTTTGGACGAATCGATTGCTCTTAGCGAGTTCTCGAAGCACGGCGGAAGTGCTCGTGTCAAAACATTCGCATACGCGCACATTGAAGTCGGGTTGAAGATTTGATTTGCACACAGGCTTCGACCCCATCGACTGGGCGTACTACGCGCGCCACGGCCGGTCGCGCCACGTGGCCTGGAAGTGGGCCCAGTCCTACTACTGGGCGACCATGGCCGTCTTGGGCAACTACATGAAGCCCGAGAACGCGGCGCAGACCTACTACTCGACCGCGGCCGTGCTCGTCGGCATCTTCATGACGGCGACGATCACGGGCTCCGTGACGTCGCTGCTGGCGAACGCGGACGTCGTCGCCGCCCAGCACCGGGAGAAGCGGAGCCGCATGACGACGTACCTGCGCCACAACAAGGTGCCGGAGTCGCTGCGGGAGTCGATCCACGCGTACTACGACTACCTCTGGAACGCGTCGTCCGTCACCGACGACGCGCTCTTCGGCGACCTGACGGAAACTTTAAAGCTCAAGCTCGCCCTCGCCGTGAAGCGCAAGTTCATCATGAGCTGCCCCCTCTTCAAGGCCCTGAACCCCTACGCGGTCATCAACCTCGTGCAGCGCCTCGAGCACCGCATCGCCGTGCCCGACCAGATCATCATGGCCGAGGACGAGCACGGCGACACGATGTACTTCTGCGTGCGCGGGAAGCTCGCCGTGACCATCCGGGAGAAGCAGACGAAGCAGCTCATCAAGGTCGCGGAACTCAAAACGGGCGACTACTTTGGCGAGGCGGCGATCATCACGGGCGCGCGCCGGTCCGCGACGATCACGGCGTTGAGCTTCTGCGAGCTCTTCATGCTGAGCAAGGCGGCCTTCTCCGCGGCGCGCCACGAGAACGCCGAGTTCTGCAAGGCCGTCGAGAGCCAGGTGAAGCAGCGCGACGTCCGGAACGTCTTGTCGGTGAAGCTCCGGCGCTTCAAGATCAAGATCCTCGCCTTCGTCGCCTTCCGCAACCCGCCGAGCCAGCAGGAGTTCCACAAGCGCGCCCAGGCCATGCGCGCCAAGAACCCGAACCTGTCCTCCATGTCGCTCCGGGGGTCGACGGCGCGCGGCTCCGGCGGCTCGGGCCGGCGGACCATGGGCACGATGTCGAGCCGCGTCACCGCGCGCATGACCGTCCGCCTCGGCCTGCGGGGCACGCTCGGCTCCCAGCGCGCGTCGGGCCGCAAGAGCCGCGGCTCCCAGCCCAAGGGGCTCCTCTCGAAGCGCAACTCCATCTCCGAGGACTCCGACGCGGGCGACGACGACGACGACCTCGACGAGGACCTCGACGACGACGACCCCGAGGAGTAAACTGTAGTCGAGGGTGGTTCCGCGGCCCGGAGCGGCCGCGCGTGACCTAGTCCGCCGGCGGGCGAGGTCAGACCCCGCTCGCCTAGAGGCGGCCGCGGACCCAGCGGCGGAGCCGGCGGTCGCCTCCCACGGGCCCGTAGGCCGCGGCGAGGTCCTCGCCGTCGTCGACGCGGGGCCGCTCCTCGAGGGACGCGCGGTTCATGCCCTGGAGGTCCGCCAGGTCCGCGGGCCTGGGCTTCGCGGCCGCGCCCCGGGCCGCGTCCGCGGCCTCGTACGAGTCGTCCGCGAGCTTCGCGCGGCCCTCGAGCGTGCCCCGGTTCGCGTCCGTGATGGCGTCGTAGCGCCGCTTGCGGTCGCGCTTCGCCTCCTCGGCCTCGAGGGCCGCGACCTCGGCGTTGCGCGCCGCGCGCGCCGCGTCCTCCTCGGGGGTGAACGCGCGCTTCTTCGGCGTCGGCGCCCTCGTATCCGCGAATCGCCCCGACAGGGCCGTGAAGATGCGCGGCAGCGCGACGCGGCAGTTGGCGTAGTTGGCGGCGGCGTCGGGCAGGCGGCCGCCGTAGTCGACGCGGCGGACGACGTCGACGGCCGCGTCGTCGCCGTCCTGCGCGACCTTCGCGTGGAACGTGAACAGCGCGCGCGGCCGCTTCTTCGACGGCCGGCGCATCTTGTGCTTGACGGATTTCACGACTAAGCGGCCCGCCTCCGGGTCGTGGCCCACGAGCGCGACGACCTCGCGGTCCGCGAGGGGCTCGGGGAATCGCGTGTACGCGTCGACGACTTTCAGGCGGCTCGCGCGGCTCGTCCACTCGCCGAAATCCTCGACCGTGTCGGCGCCGGCCGACTCGCTGAACCAGTCGCTGTCCAGCGCGAGGCGGATGCCCGCCTCGGACGCGAGGAACTCGAGCACGGCCGCCGCGTCCGCGCGCCGGAGGGTGCCCCGCGCGCGCGTCGCGACGACCCGGCTCGACGCCATGGCCTCCGAGTCGCTCCCCGCGACGCGCCGCGCCTCGACGCTCAAACGCGAGAAGTTGGCGATGACGGTCCAGTTCGCCCGCGGCTCGCGGCGCATGCCCTCGAGCTCGTAGACCATGGCCTCGGCGACGCGCTTGGCGTAGAAGGCCGACGTCATGTCGCCGACGCCGCCGAAGGCGCCGTCGCCGAGGGCGTTCCAGTGCAGCGGCGTCAGCAGCACGCCGAGGAAGGCACCGCCGGCGACGAGCAGGATGGTTGTGGAGACGAGGCCCATCTTTTGCGCTAGAAAGCCGTTTCAATAGCGCGCGCTTGAACCTCTCCTTGAACTTTGACGTGGACGCCGCACGCGAGGCCGACACAAAGAGGCCTCCTCGCCATCGGCCATGTCGTTCGGCGGCGTCTACGTCGCGGCGACGCGGCAGCACGTGGGCAAGACGAGCAGCTCCCTGGGCCTCGTCGCCGGCCTGCAGCGCATCTTCACTGGGAAAGGCGTGGGCTTCATCAAGCCCATGGGCCAGTCCCACGTCGAGCACGTCAACGACGACGGCTCCCGGGTGCTCATCGACAAGGACTGCCCGCTCTTCAGCGACCTGCTGGGCTGCCGGGGCACGCCCACGGACATGTCGCCGCTCGTCGTGCCGCGCGGCTACACGAAGGCCTTCGTGGACCTCGACGACGCGGGCCGCGCGCGGCGCCGCGGCGAGGAGCTCGCGCGCATCCGCGCGGCCCACGGCCGCATCGCCGACGACTCGGAGTTCGTCGTCGCCGAGGGCACGGGCCACACGGCCGTCGGGTCCATCCTCGGCCTCAACAACGCGACGCTCGCGACCGCGCTGGACCTGCCCATGCTCCTCGTCGTCAACGGCGGCGTCGGCTCGGCCTTCGACGAGTTCGCGCTGAACCACGCCCTCATCGACCGCACGGGCGGCGCGCTCGCCGGCGTCCTGGTCAACAAGGTCGCGCCGGACAAGATCGACACGGTGCGGACCTACCTCGGCGCGCTCCTGGACCGCCGGGGCGTGCCGCTGCTGGGCGTCGTCCCCGACCGCGCGTTCTTCTCGAGCCCGACCGTGGCCGACTACCTGCGCCTCTTCGAGACGGACGTCGTCGCGCCCGCGGCGGGCGACGTGCGGACGCGGCACTTCGAGGCCGTGCGGCTGGCCTGCGGGTCCACGGCGCACTTCCTGCGCAAGTTCAAGCGGTCGCACCCGGCGACGCTCTGGGTCATCCACCAGTCGCGCGCGGATCTGATCCTGGCGCTGGCGTCGGGCGCCGCGGCGCGCGAGCGCGAGTCGGGCGAGCCCTACGCGGGCGGCCGGGCAGCAAAAGAGAGCGAAATTCCCAACTTCAAAGGCTCATATCTCGGCCGTTTTCCACTCGTTTCGGCTGATTTTTGGACGAGCGATCATCTCTCGGAACGGCCTCGAAGCGTAGATGCTTTTCCGGAACGCGCGCGCGCGGAACACTCACGTTGAAGCGACGTTGAATCACTCTTTTGCTGCCCAGGCGGGCGGCCTCGTGCTCACGGGGAGGCCCCACGAGCGGTACCCGGACGGCATGGACCCGGAGATCGCGGAGTTCGTGCTCAGCGCCGCGTCCTACCCGATCTTCCTCTCGCGCGAGGCCTCGGACCGCACCGTGTCCCTCATCGACCGCTTCACGGCGAAGCTCAGCGTCCAGGACGAGGTCCGCGCGCGCGCGGTCGTCGACCACTACTCGGACCACGTCGACTTCGGCCTCTTGTTGGACCGCGTCGAGAAGCACCGCGCGCGCGCCGCGGCGTACTAACACGCGGTTACGCGAAGCCCTGGACCTTCCACTCCCAGGCCGACTGGGCCGCGGTCGACTGCTCGTAGTCGTCCATGACGTCCGAGGTCGGCGGCGTGTTGAGCGCGTGGACCGCGAACTCCAGATCGCCGAGCGTCTTGCGGAACAGGCGATGGAGGTCCTGGAAGACGGCGAGCGACTTCTGGACCTCGCGCGCCGCGGAGAAGTGGCGCGCGAGGAGCGCGTCCTGGTCGTCGTAGCGACACGCGACGACGCGCCGCCAGCTCCGGGGCTTGAGCACGCCCGGCCGCCGCACGGGCTCGCTCAGGTCCACGACGACCTTGCCGAGGAGGTCGTCGGCGGACACGGCGTTGGCGCTGAACACGAAGGCCGACAGGTGGCCGACGTCGTGCCGCACGGGGAAGCACGCCTGGCAGAGGAACTTGGGCTCGCGGGATTTGAGCACCGGCGCCGTGACGATCTCGCGGTCGCCGTACTGCAGAACGACGTAGGGGTTCGGGCATCCGCCGCCGTGGCCGCTCAGGCCCCGCGCGGCGAAGATCTGGACGAAGAGCTGCGTCTCGAAGTCGTCGTCGTCGTCGGAAGCCTCGCTGTCGTCGTCCCAGGTCGCGTCGAAGTGCGCCTCCGCCAACGACGACGGCCGCGCGCCGTCGTCGTCGTCGTCCTCGTCGTCGTCGTCGTCGGCGCTCAGGGCCGCGAGCGCGGCCGCGGACGCGCGCGTCGCCGCCTTCTCCGGCAGCGGCGGCAGGCGGCGGTGGAGCTCCGAGAGGTACGCGAGGAGCAGGGGCTCGATGGCGACGTCCTGGGCCGTGACGAGCTTGGGCACGTCGAAGGCCGCGTGGAGCGCCTCGAAGGCCGCCTCGCAGGTGGCCGCCGCGCCGTCGCCGCCGACGTCGCCCGCGCCCGCGGCTCTCGCGACGGCCGCGAACGCCGACCCGTCCCGGAAGAGCCCGACGAGCGACGCGGGCGCCGCGTCGACGTCGAGGCCGCCGGCCGCGGCGTAGGCCCGCGCCCAGTCGAGCAGGATCTGCTTCGGCCGGCGCATGGACTTGCGCACGGACCGACGCGCGTCGTCGACGCACGACGTCGCCCGCGCGAGGCCGGGCCGCGCGCCCGCGGGCCGCGCGACGCTGAAGCGCACGGACTTGCGCGCCGGCGGCTCCGGCGGCGCGTCCGCGAAGCCCACCTGCTTCGGCGGCGGCGGCGCTTCCGCCTCGTCGTCGTCCTCGAGCTTGAAGTCCGTCTTCGTCGCGTGGAGGATGACCGCGAAGAGCATCGCGAGGATCAGGTCGACGTTACCGTTGTAAATGTCCTCGCCGCCGACGCCCCGGAGCTGGATGCCGATGGCGTGCATGCGCTTGATCGCCGCCTCCAAATTCGCGAGCGCGCGGATGCGCGCGATGGCCGCCCTCGGCCCGTCGCGCTCTCCGAGGCCCTCGGCACTCACGGCCTTGGGGCCGCCGCCGAAGGCGCCGCCTACTTTCTCGACGAGGCGCCAGAGCACGACGCCGGACTTGAGGTCCTCGGCCAGGTCCACGACGACCTCCTCCTCGAGCCGCGCGTTGACCCAGCGCGTGAAGCCCTCGCTCTGGCGCGAGTTCCAGTCGTCGCGGCTCACCTTCTGCAGCGTCGACTTCGTGCGGTCCCGCGGCATGGGTGACACTCCCGAGCCGCTCTCAGGACGAGAGATGGGCTGCCCAGACTCTCCAGTCGTGCACGGGAAATATCATCTCGTAAGATACACATTGAGCTTCGTTTATCAGCGCGGGCATAGAGGCGGCGGCTACCGACGCGCCCGTCATTTCGCCGCCCCGGCCGCCGGCGGGACCATGTCGACGAGCAACTCGCTGCCCGGGGAGGCGCCCGGGGACTTCGATTCGAAGATGCTCGTCGCGAAGCAGAAGCGGAAGCAGGCGGAGCACGACCGCCAGCTTTTACTGAACCGCATCGCGCTCCTGAAGAAGGAGGAGGACCGGGCGTGCGGTCCCGCGGCGTCCCACATCGCGCGGCCCCGAATCCCACGGGCGCGCTCGCAGGTACAAGAAGATCCACAAGACGAAGTCGCGCGCCGAGGAGATCCTTCGCATCCGCATCGAGCACGAGCGGGAGACCGCGGAGCGCGAGGCGAAGCAGCGGCGCGAGCTGCGGAGACGGCAGCTCGAGGCGGAGATCAACATGGCCCAGGAGGAGCAGAGCCGCAAGAACCGCCAGGCCCAGATCTCCCTCATCCAGCAGCAGAAGCGCGAGGACGTGCACGCGGTCCGCGAGGAGGCCGCGCGCGCGCGCGAGGAGATCCGCGTCCAGCGCCTCAACGACGTCGTCGAGAAGCAGGAGAAGCGCGCCGCCATCAAGCAGCACGAGGACGAGGTCAAGCGCCGCCGCGCGGCGGAGCGGCGGGACGTGCTCCGCGCGAACCGACGCGACTACGAGGACAAGGTCGCGCGCGAGGTCGAGGAGACGGCCGTGCGCGAGCGCGAGGTCGTGCGCATGGAGCGCATCGAGATGAACCTCATCCAGAAGCTGAAGAAGACGCAGATCATCCAGCAGCAGGCGTTCGAGGACCTCGAGCAGGCCCTCAACGGCGACCTGTCCCAGATGGCGCCGACCGACCAGGACCGATGAGTGCGACGCATGCGCCGCGTGGCCCAGGAGGGGGGGCGCCCGAGCGACTAACGACTCGATGCAGCGAGTCTCGCGACTCGACGAGGCGCGAGGTCCCGTCCCCGGCGAAGTTACGACCCGCGCGCGTCGCGCGGGCCGTCTTCGTCGTTGGCATCGCCGCCCGCCGCGCGGCGTCCGGGTTCCCTCTACTTGCTTTCCGCGTCGATGGGCGGCGCGTCGATGGCCTTCTTCGACGAGGCGGGCTCGACGGAGTCGAGGCCCTCCTTGAACTCCTTGGGCACGTCCTTGAGCTCGCCGGCGACCTTGCCAAAGTCCTTGGCCATGGAGCCGAGCTTCTCGGGCCTGCGCGGCGGGGGGAGTGAGGGGTCGCCGGCGGGCGTCGATGCGGGGCGCGGCGGCCGCGCCCGAGGACGAACGCCGCGATGCCGAGGCAGACCGCGAGCTCCGGCGGGCCGAGGCCGAAGAGGCTCATGGCGACGTTTCTGCGCGGGCAGCGACGGTTGTCTTCCGGGTCGCGCCGGCGCGGGCGGGGGAGGGCGCGCGCGCGGGCCGGCGAGGATCGGCGCGGCGACGCACCGGCTCGGCAGGGCGACGGGCGCGCGCGATCGGACGAACTGCTGCGGCGCGACGCTCCGCGCGCGCGCGCCGACGGGGGCGAGGCTCGGCCTCGCGACGAAGGCCGCCGCCGACGCGGCGAGGAGGATGATCCGCGCGAGGACTGCCATCGTCAATCGATGCTCTGTTTTTGCACCGAGGCCTTCAATCGAGCCATTCTGCTCGGTTCAACTAAAAAAGAAATGCACTGTTTTTTGTACCGCGGCTGCCGCACCGAGAGAGCATGGCGACGCCGCCGTGAGCGGCAGCGACGCCTCCACGGTCACGTCATGAAGACGCCGCTGTCGCCGCTGTCGCCCGGCAGCGTCGGCTCGATCTACTCCGGCACGCCGCTCGAGTACGTCGAGACGTCGCCCGCCGGGGATGGTGCCGTGCGCATCGGCTGCTACGCGCTGAACCTCGGCGGTGCGCAACCCCCCGAGGACCTCGAGGCGTCGATCCCGGCGCAGGGCGGCGACCGGGACATCATCGCCGTGACGCTGCTCCAGAGCTCCTACCGCTGCAGCGCCGAGCTCCTGAACCGGTCGCGGCGCGCGTACGCGCGCGGCGACGGGAGCGAGCACCGCGAGGCGCCCGGCAGCCACAGCCCGCACCGCGAGGCGTCGCTGGGGCCCGGCCGCGCCTGGTGCTGGGACGACGACGACAGCGACGAGCTCTGCGCCGACGTCTACCCCGAGTCCGCGGCCGTCGCCCGGGAGAGCGTCCGCGAGGCGCCCGAGGCGAGCACGATGATCAAGATCCTGACGGACGTCGTCGAGCGCCACTCCCACTTCGCAAAGTCGCCGGAGGCCATGGACCTCGCCTACATGACGCTGGGCGCGCGCTGCCGCTTCAGCGGCCTCGACACGAAGACGCTCAACGCGCCGGCCGGCGCGGGAAAAGCGCGCGACGGTCCCAGAGGCTCCTCGAGCTCGGTCGCTTCCCACTCGTTTCGGCTGATGTTTGGACGAGCGATCATCTCTCGGAGCGGTCTCGACGCGTCGATGTTTTCTTTTCTGGAAAGCGCGCGCACCCGCGTTGAAGCGAATGACCGCCCAGGTGCTGGCGGCGGCGCACGACGCGCGCAAGGCCGCGGAGCATCTCGTGGACCCGGAGGCGCCGGCCCACGACCGCGCGCGCCACCTCGAGCGGCGGTCGAAGCTCCTGCGAGACGCGACGGCGGCCTACCTGAAGGCGCTCGAGGGCGCGCCCGGATGCCTCGGCGCGTGGTACGGCCTCGGCCTCTGCCAGCGGGCGCTCGGCGACCTCGTCGCGTCGCTGCGCGCCTTCGACATGGTGCTCCGCGCGTCGGCGGACGGGTCCCTCGACGGCGGCGAGGCGCCGGGCGCGGCCTGGAACGCGCGCGCGCGGTCGCTGATCCGCGTCGGCCGGCCCGTCGAGGCCGCGGCGTCGTTCCGCGTCGCGCTCGCGTGCGCGCGGCGCCCCGTCTACGAGAGCAACCTGGCCATCCTCGAGGCCGCCGTGCGCGCCCACGCGGAGGCCCTCTCGGAGCGCAGCGACAAGGCCGTCGCCGAGGGGCCCTGGGTGACGCCGCCGGGCGTCGACCGCGGGGCGGGAAAAGGGTGATTCAACGTCGCTTCAACCGTGAGTGTTTCGCGCGCGCGCGTTCCGGAAAAAGCATCCACGCTTCGAGAACACTCCGAGAGATGATCGCTCGTCCAAGAATCAGCGGAAACGAGTGGAAAACGACCGAGAGAGGAGCCTCCAAAGTTGGGAATGTCGCACCCTTTTCCTTGCCCAGGTCGACTGCGGCCACCTGTACATCGCGGCGTCGCGCGAGTCCGACGATCTGCTGGCGAAGAAGGGCGGCGCGCGGCTCGTGAGCGCCGCGCGGCGCCACGCCCTGGGCCTGCGCCACAGCGCGCTGAAGAAGGACCTCGTGGCCTACGACGGCGAGCACGCGGCGGTCCGCGCGGCGGCGGCGGCCGCGCGGCCGGACGTCGTGCCCGACCCGGCGGTCGTCGGCGAGCCCCAGGTGTCCGTGCGCGCCTTCGGCGACGACCTGCGGCGCGGCGCCGAGCACCTGAGCCGGACGCTGCGCATCCACCTCGGCGGCGACTGGCGCGTCGTGGCCGCGGAGCGGAGCGGCGACTTCCGGTTCCGCGTCTACGCGCGGCCGCGCGTCGCCGCGGCGGCGTCGCGCGTGCAGACGTCCCTCGTCGCCGCGGTCATCGACGGCATGGCGCCGAGCGGCGGCGCCGTCGCGACGGCCTTCAAGTTCGAGACCTGGACGCTGGCCCTCGTCGGCGCGAACATTCTTCCGACGGGCGCGGCGCTCGAGGCCGCGGCCGCGGGCGACGGCGCGTCGTCGCCGCCGTCGTCGCCCACGGGGGCGGCGCGCACTCGGCCCGCGGCCATGGAGCGGCGGTCGAGCTGGTCGCCGGCCGGCGCGCCGCGGGAGCGCGCGCGCGCCGAGGCCGACCGCGTCGTGCCCGTGTCCAGGACGCGGTGCTGCGGCCGGAGCGCGCTCGCGAACCGCCTGCTCGCGGCGACGCTCGCCGCGCTCAAGGTCGGCGACGAGCGCCGCGGGCCCAGCGAGCAGTTCAGCCACTGCGTCGTCTTCGGGCACCTCGGGTACGGCGCGCCGCACAGCGGCCGCCACGAGGACCCCCTCCTCGGCGAGATCAAGTGCTGCCGGGCCCTCGCGGGCTTCTCCTGCGACGCGTCGCCGCGGTTTTCGGCGCCGGACGGCGGCCCGACGCGGCCGCGGTCGCCCTTCGCGGCCGCGGCGGACGCGGGCGGAGGGCCGCTGCCGCTCCGCGTGGCCTGGCGGTCGTCGGCGACGGAGTTCCGGCGCCTCACGGTCGAGGCGTCGAGCCGCGCGCCCGTGGACGGCGCCACGTGCAGCGCGCGCGCGGCGCTCCTCGTCCGCGTGGACCCGCGGCCCCCGGCCGCGTACCTCGGCGGCGCGGACAAGCGGAAGATGCCCAAGCTCGTGCTCCGCGACGTCCACGTGACCTACCTGCCGAACAGCGCCTTCGGCGCGCCCATCCAGGCCTACTTTTTGCTGAGCATGGAGCCGCCGTCGCTGCTCTGGACCTGGATGACGCCGAAGCTGCGGTCGGGCATCTCGCAGGCGTTCCCGATGGCCCTCGCGACGATGAACCGCGCCGACGGCGGCGGCCCGGTCCCGAGCGAGGACGCGGGCGACGGCGACGGCGAGGGCCCGGGCGACGGCGCGAGCCCGCGGGCGCCGCCGCCGCTCGCGCGGTCGCGGTCCGAGAACTTCGGCGCGCGGTCGCCGTCGCCGCGCCGCGGCCGCGCGTCCTACGGCCCCGGCGACGCGAGCCCGGGCAAGCGGCCGAGCCTGCTCCTGCGGAGCGCGTCGACCTTCGCGCTCAAGACGCTCGACTCGTTCCAGGGCCGGCGGCGCCGGGGCCGCGCGGCGCCGGCGCCGCCGACGGGCGCGCCGCCGCGCTACTGCGCGTCCTGGCACAAGGACCAGTTCGTGCTGCGCCTGCGGCTGCGCGACTCGGCGTCGAAGTACGCCCGGGGCCGCCACAACGCCGTCGACAACGCGTCGGACTCGCTCGCGGCCGCGCTGCTCGTCGTGTCCATCTGGGCGCACGACCCGCACTACGCGGACAGCCTCGTCGGCGTCGCCCAGCTCGCGCCGGCGGCCGTGCTCAACGACTCGCCCCACGGCGCGCCGGCGCCCTTCTCCCAACTCGTCGTGCTGCACGGCCGCGCGGTGGCCGTGCTCCACGGGACGCTGGACCTCGTGACCCCGGACGACGCGTCGTTCCGCGGCGCGAAGCGCGCGACGCGGCGCCTCTCCAAGGAGTGCGCGCCGCTGGCCTTCGACCAGTACGCGACGCGCGCGTCGCCGCTCCTCCGGCTGAGCCACGGCACGCTGACGAAGCCCATGCCGCGGCCGTCGCTGCGGACCGCGGGCGACGCGGCGCTCCACGCGGGCCCGCGCGTGCGCTCCTTCCGGCGCCTGCCGCCGCCGCCGCCGCCGTCGCCGAGCGAGTCGTCCCTCGACGCGGCGTCGCCGCCGTCCGACGGCGAGCCGCGCGGCGCGGACGCCGACGAGGACGACGGCTTCCCGATGATCGCCGCGTCGGACGCGGTCGCCGCGCGCGCGCGCCTGCCCTGGAAGCACACGTGGACCGACGCCCACTTCAAGTGGATCGACCGGCTCGAGCCCATCGTGATCACCAAGGCCATCGACGAGGCCACGCAGGAGCGGCCGGGCGTCCTCCGCCGCCTCGCGATCTCCGCGAACGACCTCATGAAGCGGCGGTATTTCTACCGGAGCTACTAATCTTGGGGTTTACGACCGGCGGGGCTAGCTTTCTCGGGCGCGCTCGGCGGGTGAGGTCGCCGACGCGATCTGGAGGAGGAGGGGCTCAGGATTTTGAGGGGGGTAAAACATCTCACGAGTTGAAGCTTGACGAAGCCTCGACGCGTCGCGCCGAGTTCGCGAGTGACCTGTGTAATGGCAGACGCCGACATGGGCGACGCGGCTCAGGGCCTGATCGATCAGCCCGCAGGCGCCACCGCCCAAACACCATCGATGAACCTCGACGACGCCGGAGAAACGCCGCCGCCGGTTGCTTCTCCGGCGCCCGAGCCGCCGCCGGCGCCTCCACCCCGGGCGCCTTCTCCGATGCCCCGGGTGCTCCGGCAGCTCGCCGACCACAACGCGAGGGGCTTCAACGACCCGTTTCCCGCGGGCGTCGTCGATCCGCGGCCGCGGGTCCGCCGCGCGGTCCTCGCCCTCGAGGCGCCTCCCGATCCGGCGCCTGCCGCGCAGACCCCTCCCGAAGCGCCGGCGCGCCGCGTCGCGGGGCCCGCGCCGGCGCTTCCGTCGCGCCCCGCCGGAGGCCCCGCGCCCGGCACGCGCTTCCTCGACGAGGGCACGGAGTGGGTCGTCTACCGTCGAGAGCGGCGCCGGAACTGGATGCCGGCGCCGATCAAGGCCTACGTCGACGTTGTTTACTACTATCCCGCGGGCGCTCCGGAGCCCACCGAGGAGTCCTATCTCGACGAGTGCGAGTACTCAGGCGTCGACGAGGTCCTGGAGTGGATCGCGAAGACGCCGTCGAGTCTCTGCGCGCCAACGCCCGTCGCGGCTCCGGCCGCGGCTTCAGTGGTGCCACCGCCGACGCCGGCCTTGGCCGCGGGCCTGGGCCCCGCGCCGGGCACGCGATTCGTCGACGAGGGCAAGCTCTTCGTCGTCTTCCGCCACGAGCCCCGCGTCGTCGCCACCGACGTCATGCGCAACATGGCCTCGAACGCGCTCGGATCCAAGGAGGTCCACAAGGAGCGCGACGTCGTCTACTACTACGGGGCCGACTCTCGCGTGCCAGACGAGACGAGCTATCTCGACGTCTGCCACTTTAAGGGCGTCGTCGAGGTCTGCGAGCTGATCGCTAGCACGAAGGTCTACACGTGCGAGCCCTGCGGCCGCGCGTTTTCCAATGCTTCCGCTTTAAACGGACACCAGACAAACTTGGTGTGTCGCGCCGCGCTGGACCGCCTTCGAGCTCCGCGGAAGCCCGCACCCGAAAAGGCAGCACCCGCTCGCAGCAAGGTCTACACATGCGAGCCCTGCGGCCGCACGTTTTCCCATGCTTCCGGTTTAAACGGACACCAGACAAACTTGGTGTGTCGTGCCGCGCTGGATCGCCTTCGAGCGCAGCGGAAGCCCGCACCCGAAAAAGCAGCACCCGTTTTTGTTCGAGCGGCTACGTTCGTGGATGACGACGACGTCGATGGCGAAAGATGTCCTGTATGCTGCACAGTATCTGATTTGGAGAGCACGCCGTGCTGCGGCGGGCTGATTTGTAGCCCCTGTGTAAGCCGTACCTGCGAAAACGCTCGCAAGCTCTTCTCTTGCCCCTTTTGCAAAAGCCAGTCCGCTGAATTTTTGACTTTCGCCGAGGGCCTCGGCGCGGACCTGAAAAAGATGAAGCAGAAGGAGAGCTGGACCACAAAGCTTGCAGTTGCTGCCGAAGCTCCATCCTGCGCGTTGGGGAGCGCGTGCGCGTGCCCGAGAGGCCCGTACTTTGACGCGACCGGGCTTCCCGAGACTCGCGATCGAATCGGAACCGCGGCATGGCCACTCATGAAGTGCGTGACGTGCGGACAGAGCTGTATTCACCAGTGTCGGCGCGAAGCTGCCTAGGAACCTATGACCCACTCGCAGGTATCCATGCCCAGTGCTTCGACGGCGACGACGCGTACGTCTGCGCTCCGTGCTTGGGCTTGGACGAGCTGCCGCGACGATCAAATGATGACCCGAAGCTCTCCTCGGAAGCGCTCGAGCCCGCCTTTCAACCTGGGGATCAAGTCCGCGCGAAATGGGGACGCCATTGGTACACACGCGCGTCTTCGAACGTTGCCACGCGCTGGCTGACTCGTTCGTCTTTAGGTACGACGCCACGATCCAGCGCATCGAGCCCGCGAAGACTTCTAGAAGATCGATGCTCTACACGGTGCTCTACGACGACGGCGAAGTCGGTGAGCACCGGTCGATTGACGACCTCCGCGTTCCAATCCGCAGCGATCGCACGGCTCCGGACCACCTCCTTTCGAACGACGCGTCGTTGGGTACTGCGTCGTCGTCTCCTCCGTCGGCTCCGGTTGAGGAGCACCATTGTTTGGCGTGCGGTAAATCATTTACGACGGCGGCCGGGCTCAAGGTGCACCTTTCATCTCTGTACAACCGCGCATGCCGGGAACTGCTCGGTCTACCAGAGCCGGAGTCGAGGAAGCCAAGGAAGACGACAATCCACCAATGCGAAGCGTGTCTACGCATCTACTCGCGGGCTCGAGATCTAGTTGGGCACCTTACACGGAGCGAGATTTGCCGTCAGAAGTTGGGCCTCCCGCCGAAACCAAAACCACAACCACAGCCGCGCAGTCACGCAGACGATGCGTCATTAACAGCGACCGTCGCTACGATGCCGAAGCGCGTCACAAGACCTACGCTTCGTCAAGCGCGCGCAGAATTTGAGAGGATACTCAAGCTCCTCGGGAGCGACCTTGACGCGAAATCCTACTTTTCTAAACCAGTTGACGAGGTTCGCGACCATGCGCCGAACTACCACGCCGTCGTGCGCGATCCGATGGATCTCTCAACCGTCTCAGCCAAGCTCGTATCCGGAACGTATGATGGAGCTGAAGAAGTGTTTTCTGCAGACGTTCGTCTGATCTTTGACAACGCTGTGACTTACAACGCGAATCCGGCGCACGTCGTCCATGTCGCTGCGTTACGGTTAAAGGCCACCTTCGATGACTTGATGAATCCCGCGTCGCCTGTGAAAGAAACTTTCATCTCGCGCAATGGCCGACGTCTTGAATATCTCTGCAACATGCTCAACATCCAACGTTTCGGTAAGCCTGTTTTTGATGTGGACGAGACGGTTGACGAAACAGACGATGAATCGAAGTCGGAGACAGCGCCGAAAACCGCCGCGCCCGTCTACAACCGCGCCTGGGTCGAGCGCAAGCTCCGGGACCTGGAGAAACCCGCGCCGAAGACACGAGGAGAATTTTCTGAAAAACTCTTATTGCGCAATCTTCAGACGTATTTGTCATTATGTGGTGGAGATGGCGTCGCACTAACAGCTGGGTTCACCGTTAAGGCTGAGAAGACGTTCAACTCGCACGACAATTCTTACAACCAGAAAATCGTCTATTTCTCGGATGTTGGCAAAAGATTCGACGCTCGAACTAGGGTTGCGTCATGGTTCCGCCTCCCGCCAACCAGCAAGACTGGCCCACGCGTCGAACTCTTACTCAAACGAGGCGGCCCGCAGCCTGCTTGGCATCCCGCTGTCGTTACGCGAATGGCGATCAAGAGCGATACGGTCGAGGTCCGGTTCGACGACAACGGGAAGTCGGCAAGAGTCGAGCTCGCACCGACCTCGGTCACTTGCGATGGCTCCGTAGACTTCTCCGCTGATGGGCCCGTGGCTTGGAGGAACGCGGACACGCGCGCGCTCTCCAAGCGCTGCGTCGATCTTCAATCACGATGCAAGGAGCTCGAAGCGGAAGCGCGCAAGCTGCGCGAGCGCGAGCAGAGACAGCAACGACTCGAGGTGACCTCGCCTTCCATCCTTGTGTCTATGCTCTGTGCTTTGTCAAAGGAGACGCAAGTCACTGTTGTTCGAGACGTGCACTGTCACGTACCTGCATGGGCAAAGAAGGAGCTGCAGCGGCTCCATGTGGAACTGGTAGAAGAAAAGCGGCGCGGCGCGATCAGCTCCGTGTCGCGCTTCTTCTTTCATGAGGCGACAAAACTTACGGGCTTCGACGTGTGGAACGGGGCGATCGTTCGCAACGCCAGCGATGATGTAGCAGGCTACACCAATCTAGAAAACAAGGTCACCGAAGCTTGGAAACGCATGAAAGATGACGCGGAGATTCGCCGATGCAGATACTACGCTGAGGCTCTTCTTCGAAGGCTCGGAGAGCTACCGTCTTCGCGCGTTCCGACGGCCGTCGCACCTTTGCGAGTCGTGTCGTCTTCTTATGATCGGCAGGTCGGCGCGGACGCGCTTCCGAGCGCGACGAACGTTGGCCCACAGCGCGGCGACGCGAAGCTTCGAGCCCTCGAGTCGCAGCGGCGCGAGTACGAGGAGCGGCGCCTCGCCGAATCCGCCGCGCTCGAGCCGCCGTCCGCCGACGCGCCCGCGAGCGAGCCGCGAGCTGAGTCGTCGCGGAAGCGTCCGCGGGACGACGAGGGCCGCGACTCGCCGTCGCCGTCCGTCGGGGCCGCCGCGGCGCCCATGGAGGAGGACGCGGCGCCCGCCGTCGTGCTACCGGAAACCGTCGAGAACTCCGACGCGGCCCCGGCGCGCGACGCGGCCCCGGCGCGCGAGGCGAGCGCGGCGCCCACCGTCGAGGTGGCGCCCGCCGTCGACGCCGAGCCGGCGCCGCCGGCCGCCGAGCCCCGCGCGCCCGCCGCGGATTTAGAGGCGGCCGCGGAGACGCCGCCGCCGTCACCGCGTCCATGGAGCAGAGCGCGGAGACGAGCCCGCCGGCGCCGGTCGAGGACCGGGACGCGAAGAAGCAGCGCGTCGCCTCTCCCGAAGTCGCGCCGCCATCGTCGTCGCCGTCGAAGGACGCGGAGCGCGCCATGGCCCCGGCCGCGCTGAAGGTTGGCGACACGTTTGAAAAGCGATTCCAGGGCTATGGCGCGGGAGACGCGGGACTCTTCGAAGGGCTCGTCACGGAAATCTTCCCGGAGGAGCAGAAAGTGAGAATTCTGTGGAGCGATGGCAACTGCTCCGTCATGTCCACGGCCGCCGTGATGAAGCTGTTGGACTCCGGCGCGCCGTCGCCGGCGGACCCGCTGACGCGTTCGGACGCGAGCTCGTTTATCGGAAAGCCGTCGGGGCTCTTGGGCTCCTTTTGGGACGGCTGTGCTGACAATGATTTGGACTTCATGTACCCCGTCGTAGTCACGCAAGTCGAGGCTCGACGCGTCCACGGCCGACTCGCCGTCATGGTCGGCGTGCGGCTGACGCGCCGGAAGGACGCGAAGCACAACCCGCCGAGCGACGAACCGATTTGGATCGCGGAGAAGCTCTTCAAGGAATACCTCGCGGAGTTCCTCCGCCGCTCTCAGCCCCATTGAATATGAAGCCCTCCCCGTGGGAGGCAATGGATCCCGTCTCTGCCGCGCGGATAAAGCGGCGCCCCGCGCGCCCACTATCCGTAAAGAGACTCAGGATATGTTAGCACGGCCTTCGCAGAAGTAGCAGCCTAATGTGACTATCTACGTTCGTTTCGATCCATCTGAGGTGCGGACTAGGAATTCCTAGTCGTGTGCGCCTCGATCGCTGAACTCCTCTGCCGCAGAGAGAGCACGATTGAAGAGCGAGAGGCGGTCTGCGATCAACGCACAACAACGGGCCTTCCGCGCAAGTGCCGGGGACGGTTTCACGGGCCCCGTGGCAGACTGGGCGGGCCTCGAGTCGGCCCTCGACCAGTAAAACAGATGGATATCGGCGCCGACTGCCTCATCTGCAACGAGGCCGTGGAATTGGAGTCGAGCCCCTGCTGCGGCGGCCAGATCTGCGGTGACTGTGTGCGACGACACTGTGAGACCGCGCGAAAGCTCTTCGCGTGCCCGTTTTGTAAGACCAAGGACGAGGCGTTCTACTTGTTCGCGGCGTGCCTCGGCGCGGACCTCGACCTCACGACGCTGAAGGAGACGTGGAGCTCCGATTTGGCCGTCGCGCCGGAAGCTCGACGGTGCGCGCTCGGGAGCAGCGCCTGCGCCTGCCCGCGCGGCCCCTTGTTCGACTCGTCCGAAGTCATCCGCACGCGCGACGCGATCGCGTGGCCCTTGATCGATTGCCGGCTGTGCGGTCAGAGCTCCATCCACGTCGAGTGCAACGGCGGCGAGTCCTACGTCTGCGCTCCGTGCCTGGGCGACGACGGTCCTCCCGCTCGAGCCGAGCCGCCGCAGTCGGCGGCTCCGCGCCCCGCGCCCGCGTCGCCGCGCGTCGCCGCGCGCGCCGTCGACTCCGCGGACGTCGATTCCGGAGGCCCGCTCTTCGAGGGCGACGCCATCGAGGCGCGCTGCCGCGGCGGGCCCTGGTACCCGGGCCGCGTCGCCTTCGTGCACGCGAGCGGCGCGATCGACGTGAGCTACGACGACGGCGACGAGGAGACGCGCGTGAAACGATCCTTCGTGCGGCCGCTCGCCCGGCGGCGCGCCGCCGTGCGCTCCGGCCTCGCCGGGGTGAGCACCGCGGTGATGTCGCCGGGCACGAAGATCAGCGTGTATTGGGACGGCGACGACGCCTTCTACGCGGGCACGGTGACGAGCCAGAGCCGCGAGACGGGCAAGGTCAAGATCTCCTACGTCGACCAGACCTCCGAGTGGCTCCAACTCGCGGCCAAGCCCCTCGCGCCCGGCGAGACCGGCCGCGACTTTATCCGGCTGGGCGGGCGCGGCGCCCCCTACCTCGTGCTCCGCGACGACGACGGCGAAGCGGCGGGCGCGCCGGCGGAGCCCGCGGAGCCGCGCGCGTCCGCGTCGCGCGCGCCGGGGCCCGCGACCGCTACGCCCGAGCCGCCCGCGGGCACGCGGCGGTCGACGCGCGTGCCGATCCCGTTTGGAAGCCTGGACATGGCCGAGTATGCGAAGTCGACGCAGTCCGTGTACTCCGCGGACTACGCTGCGGCCGCGCCGGCGCCGGTTCTGGAGCCGTTTCCATGCATCAATTGTCGCCGCACCTTTGTTACTGCCCTTGGACTTCGGCAGCACCAGATCCACCCAAATAACTCCGCATGCCGTGAAGCTGCGGACCTCCCGGCGAAGACTCGCAAAGACTCTCCCGCTCCGACCGAGCAACGTATCGAGCTCGTTCAGGTCACGTCGCCGCGGCCGGTTGACGGGAGCGTCGTCGTGGCTGACGAGGAAGACGACGAAGCCGCCGTCCCGCGGCCGTTCATGTGGGTCATCGACGCGGAGCAGGCCGCGGCGCCTCTCGCCCTCGCGGCGCCTCCCGGTCCGCGGCCCGTCGAAGAGAGCGTCGTCGCGACTGAAAACGACGACGACGAGGCCTCCGTCCCGCGGCCGTTCGTGTGGGTCATCGACGCGATAGACGCGAAGCGGATGCAGAAGCGGCCCGCGCCGGCGGCGGGCGTCCGGGCCTTTGGCTCGCCAGACGCCCCGGCCTCGTCCTTCGAGGTCTCGCGCGAGGCGCTCGCGCCCAAGGCCTTTTCGCTCGACGACGGCGCCAGGGCCAAGTGGGCCGCGGACGCGCCCGAGGTCGAGCCGAGGCCGGTCCTCTACGGCCCCTGGCCGCGCGGGGTCTCGTCGCCGCCGCGCCAGCCGAGTGCGGCGGCCGAGTGCGACGCCGCGCCGTCGTTGGCGACCTACGAGGGCTCGCGCCCGGACCACGTCTTCTGCACCCGCGACGGCCGCACGGGCTACCACGTCGACCACGCGGGCATCGCCGCGGCGCGGCGGCCGAGGAGCTGGTACGTGGGCGTCGCGCACAAATCCAGCCTTGTCAATCCTTGGACTGCATGTTGCAATAGCGGTGGTGTATATGAGTGGTGCGGCGCTCACGCGACGGAGGAGGAAGCCGCGCGGGCGTACGACGCGGCCGCGCGGAAGCGCGGCCGACCGGTCAATTTCCCCGAGGAGGGAGAGTCTCAGGCCCGGAGGAAACTGAGACGCCCGAATCGCGAGGCGGCGGTCGAGCCGAACCGGCTGCCCGCGGTCGAGCCGAGGCCGGTCCTCTACGGCCCCTGGCCGCGCGGGGTCTCGTCGCCGCCGCACCAGCCGAGTGCGACAGCCGAGTGCGACGCCGCGCCGTCGTTGGCGACCTACGAGGGCTCGCGCCCGGACCACGTCTTCTGCACCCGCGACGGCCGCACGGGCTATCACGTCGACCACGCGGGCATCGCCGCAGCCGCCTACGGCCCCTGGCCGCGCGGGGTCTCGTCGCCGCCGCGCCAGCCGAGTGCGGCGGCCGAGTGCGACGCCGCGCCGTCGTTGGCGACCTACGAGGGTTCGCGCCCGGACCACGTCTTCTGCACCCGCGACGGCCGCACGGGCTACCACGTCGACCACGCGGGCATCGCCGCGGCGCGGTGGCCGAGGAGCCGGTACGTGGGCGTCGCGCACAAATCCGGCCTTGTCAATCCTTGGACTGCATCGATTGGTTGTGAGAGCACAAGAGAGTGGTGCGGCGCTCACGCGACGGAGGAGGAAGCCGCGCGGGCGTACGACGCGGCCGCGCGGAAGCGCGGCCGACCGGTCAATTTCCCCGAGGAGGGAGAGTCTCAGGCCCGGAGGACACTGAGACGCCCGCCCCGCGAGCGGGAGTAGGATTAGAGCCATTGGGAGTTCAACACATATATCCACCCCCTAGCGCGTCCTACCACCGCGCCGCGCCGTCGGCGAAGTTCTCCGTCCACGCGACGAACTGGCCCTGGTCCGCGACGTGCCGCGCGTGGCGGTCGTGCTTGCGGAGCGTGCCGTACCAGAGGTTCTTGACCTGGTTGTCCGTGCGCCCGGGGAGCAGCTTCGCGATCTGGCTCCACTTGTTGCCCAGGCGCATCTGCGCGTCGCGGATGATCTCGCGCTCGGCGTCGGTCCACGCGACGCGCGAGATCGCCGGGTCCAAGTACTCGATCCAGCGCGTGCGGATCTGCTTCCCCGTGCGCGCGTCGTCCTCGGAGAGGCCCGCGTTGAACTCCGTCGCGACGTTGGCCCAGCGCTGCGTGCCGCCCTGGGCCTCGACGATGCGCTTGATCTTGTCGTCCTCCTCCCGGCTCCAGACGCGCCGCGACTTCGACGGCGCCGCCTGCGTCCGCCGTTGGGGCGGCTCCGCCGGGACGAAATTCTCCGCGGAGAGCACGGCGAGGAGGTCCTGGACGCCGGCCGCCGCCGTTGCGGGTGCCGGGACGCCGGCCGCGGCTCTTTCGGTCGGCGAGGAGCCGGACTCGGCACTTTCGGGTCCCTCGTCCTCCGACTCGCTCTCGTCGCTCCGCTCGCGCTTTCGCGTCGCTCCGATCGCCTCCCACGTCGTCTCTTCCGTGCGGAGGGGCGGCGCGGGCGGCGCGGGCACCGCGACCGCGACGAGCGAGGCGTCCATCGCGTTCGGCTCTCGAGGCTCGAGGCGCCGACGGTCTCACCACAGCGCGCGATCCGTCTGGCGAGCGCTGACGCTGTCCGGACGTCCATCGCGAGCCTCGTCGAGCTCAACAACCACCGCGCCGCAGCGCTGCCGCCAGCGTCGCGCGCATCGCATCGCGCATTCATCAATTGCTCGCTGCGCGCCGCATCGCTGCACCGCGCTTGCACGCGCGCACGCGTTGCACGCCATGGGCCTCTTCAGCACGCCGCGCGCGACGATGGCGACGATGGGCGGCCTGGGCCTCGTGCTGCTGCTCGTCGTGCTGTCCTGGGCGCGATCGCCCTACGGCGCGCGCTGGTGGGACGGCCTCGGCGGCCCGCGGCGCGGCTTCGGCGTCGTCGGGCCGCATTTCCAGCCTCCGGACGCGTCGTTCTGGGGCGCCGACGCGGCGGCGCCGTACCCGACGGGCGCGTACTGGCTGAACGCGGCGCTCGGGTCGCAGCCCGTGCCCGTGGCGCCGTACCAGGTCGCCGCGCTGCCGCAGGGCTTCCAGCTCTCCTACAGCGCGCGGCGCCGCGTCGCGACGCTCGAAGCGCAGGTCGACCCCTTTGGCGTCGACTGGTTCGGCCTGCCCATGGGCGGCGGGGACGGCGCGGAAGACGCCGCGGAGCGCGGCACGGCGCTCGTCGTCGCGCAGCAGGAGGCCGGCGGCGGCGGCTACATCGCCGCGGGCGACGCGCTCGTCGGCCAGGGCTCGCTCTTCAACTACACGCTCGAGCGGCGGTCGCACCTCGGCGCGACGCTCCAGTACGGCGGCGCCCTAGGCGTCGTCCTCTGCAAGGGGTCGCCCCTCGTCGCCGTCGAAATCGCGGCCGCCCAGGCCGTCTTCCTCGCGCCGGGCGGCGCCACCGGCGGCCGCGTC
This sequence comes from Aureococcus anophagefferens, assembly GCF_000186865.1. Classification (NCBI taxonomy): domain Eukaryota; class Pelagophyceae; order Pelagomonadales; family Pelagomonadaceae; genus Aureococcus; species Aureococcus anophagefferens. The sequence continues at coordinate 322,819 of NW_008705579.1, forward strand.
GAAAGCCTCGAGGCCAAGGGCGGCGGCCTGCACAACGCGACGCTGACCGACGGGTCGTCCTGGGCCATCGCGCTCCTCGGCGACGCCTGCGACGTGGCCTCGACGTCCAAGGGCGTCGCCGTCGCCGCGGGCGACGGCGGCTGCGTCGCGCGCGTCGGCTTCCTCCACGCGGACGCGGACTGGGAATCCGTCGCGCGCGCGGCGAAAGCGTACGCCGTCGGCGGCGAGCCGGCCTTCGACCCGTCCAAACCGGGCCGCTACGAGCTCCGCTGGGACAGGCGCGGCGACGGCGACCTCTACATGCTCGGCGCGCCGCACCACGTCGCCACGCTCGCGGGCGGCGCGGCGCTCGCCGGCCCGTCGGGCCTCGTCGGCGCCAAGGGCGAGCTCGCCTGGGTCGCGGGCGACGTCTGGGTCCTCGAGGAGGCGCTCCCGGACGTCGCCATAGCCTACGGCGGCGACCCCTTCCGGCCCCGGGACGCGGAGGCCGTCGTCGCGCAGGCGCGGCGCGACGTCGCGCGGCTCGGCGCGTCGCCGTCGGCGCCCGCGCGACCGGGCTCCTACGGCGAGCTCTACTTCGAGGGCAAGGAGCTCGGGCGGCTCGCGCGGCTCGCCGTCGTCTGCGGCGACGCCGGCGACGACACGTGCCGCGACGTCGCCGTCGCGAATTTGGAGCGCCGCTTCTCCGCGTGGCTCCGCCGCGGCGACACGGTGGCCGTGGACCCGACCTGGGGCGGCGTCGTGAGCCGTGCGGGCTACCCGCTCAAATCCGGCGTCGCGGGCGCGACGGGCCAGCCCTTCGCGAACTACGGCAACGCGCTCTACAGCGACCACCACTTCCAGTTCGGCTACTTCGCCTACGCCGCGGCCGTGCTCGCGCACTTTGGGCGCGGCGACTTCGTCGACGCCTGGCGGGCCCGCCTCTTCGAGCTCGTCTTCGACTTCGCGAACCCGCCGGCGGCCTACGGCGGCGGCGACGCGCGGTTCCCGCGGCACGGCCGCCACAAGGACTGGTACGACGGCCACTCCTGGGCGACGGGGCTCGTGGCCTACGCGACGGGCAAGTCCCAGGAGAGCTCCTCGGAGAGCGCCCACGCCTACCTCGCCGTCGCGCTCCTCGGCGAGGCGACGGGCGATGTGGCGCTCCGCGACTGGGGCCGGCTCTGCTTCGCGACGGAGGTCCGCGGCGCCAAGACCTACTGGCAGATGGGCGCGGACAGCGACGTCTACGCGCCGGCCTTCGCCGCGAACCGCATGGCGGGCTCCGTCGCGGGCACGGCGGCCATCGCGACGACGTGGTTCGGGTCCAACCCGGAGTACGTCCACGGCATCAACCTGATTCCCGTGCTCGTGGGGTTGACGGACGTCGTCATGGACGAGGCCTACGCCTGCGACGAGCTGCCCGTGCTCGAGGCGGCCCTCGACCGCAAGAAGCCCTACCCGCCCGTCGAGAGCAGCTGGCGCGGCTTCGCGTACGCGGACCTCGCGCTCGTCGACCCGGACGAGGCCTGGGCCAAGGCCGCGACGCTCGACGAGGCCAAGTTCGACGACGGCGCGACGAAGGCGAACCTCCTCCACTGGATCGCGTCGCGCCGCGCGGCCAAAGCCGGCGGCTCCTGCGCGCTCGCGACGACGAACGTGACGAGCCTGCCCTGGAACGCGTCCGAGGTCGCGGACGTGTCCTGCGACGGCAACCTCGCCTGCTTCGCGCTGGGCCTCTCCGGCTTCTGCTGCCCGCAGAAGGACGGCTACATGTTCGGCTGCTGCCCGGTCCTCAAGGCCGTGCCCGAGAGCCTCGCATAGGAGTAATCAAGTCGGTCGTGATTGGTTGAGCGCTCCTTGAACTTCATCTTGAGTCAGTTTTCATTTTTCAGCCTCCTCGAGTCGCCGCGCACCTCGACGGACATCGGCACAGCAGCTCCGCAGCGCAATCGGCACAGCAGCTCCGCAGCGCATTTCTTCACAGCAAGCATTGGCTCCAATTGATCCCTATCATACGGCAATATGGCTTCCGCAAAACTACCGCTCGTGAGCTGCGCCTTCGACGGCGGCAACATCGTGCAAAAGGGCGTGCTCCCGTTGGATGGGGGTGCGGTGCAGCTGCGCCTCGCCATCAAGCCCGATGTCTATACAAATGGCACGGACAAGACGGCGCACGCGCAGTGGTTCTACTTCAAGGTGTCGCGCTGCAAGGGCGTGCCGCTGCGCGTCGCCATCGAGGACATCGAGGCCGTCTGCAGCTACCCGGACGGGTTCAAGGGCTACACGACCGCGTGCTCCTACGACCGCAGGCGCTGGTTCCGCGCGAGGAACGCGACCTACGTGACGGGCGAGGCCCACGCGGCGGCGCCGCACCTCACGCGCCACGACTCCTTCACGGAGGTCGACGACGACGCCGCTACCGTAGCAGGCGACGCGTCGTTCCTGCCGCTCGCGCGCTACAACTCGGACGCGCGGACCTTCGCCAAGCCGCCGCTGCCGCCCGTGCCCGAGGTCGCCGTCACCGCGGACGTCGACGGGTCGCGCGGCGTCCTGCAGTGGTCGCTGACGCCCGAGTACGACACGGTCTACTTCGCGTACTGGACGCCCTACTCGCTCGAGCGCCACGCGGACGTCGTCGCGGAGCTGGCGACGTCGCCGCTCTGCGAGGCCTGGTCCCTCGGGCAGAGCCTCGACGGGCGCGATCTGGACGTGCTCACCTTTGGGACCGGGCCGCTCCAGCTCTGGGTCGCCGCGCGGCAGCACCCGGGCGAGACGATGGCGGAGTGGGCCGCCGAGGGCTGCGCGCGCAAGCTCGCGGACGCCGACGACCCCAAGGCGCGGGCCAGCGTCCTGCGGCCGGAGCGATTTTTGAGAGCGTTTGACCTGGAAAACGACGAACAATCGTCACCGTCATGCTTGGTAGGCGCGGGCGCTCCGCGCCGCGGCCACGGTCCACGTCGTGCCGAACATGTGCCCCGACGGCTCCTTCCGGGGGCACCTCCGGACGAACGCGTCCGGCGCGAACCTCAACCGCGAGTGGGCGTCGGGCGTCTACGGCGACTACGAGGCGCCGACGCTCGCGCGCTCGCCGGAGGTCTACCACATGCTCAAGCACCTCGACGCGCGCGGCTGCGACGGCTACGTCGACATCCACGGCGACGAGGAGATCGAGGCCAACTTCACCGCGGGCGCCGAGGGCTGCCCCTGCTACGACGCGGCCATGGCGGCCCACTACGAGGGCTTCTGCCACCACTTCTGCAAGGCGACGCCCGACTTCCAGCACGCGCCGGGCGTCGAGGGCCGCGGCTACGAGCCCACGCCGCCCGGCGAGGCCAACCTCAGCGTGTGCACGAACGCCATCGCGACGCGCTACGGCTGCCTCGCCGTGACGCTCGAGCAGCCCTTCAAGGACTCGACGTTCCACACGCCGGAGCCCGTCTGCGGCTGGAGCGGGCCCCGGGCCCTCAAGCTCGGCGCCGCGCTCGTCGACGCGCTCCTCGACACGGTCCCCGCGATCGCCGCGCGCAAGAAAAAAGGCGCGGGCCCGCTCCAGCCGGGCGTCGCGCCGCTCTAGGGGGGCGGCGCTTAAGCCGCACCGAAGGACGCCGCGCGCGTCGCAAGTGTCGTCGCGCACGGCGTCGGCGGGCAAACTTTAGCCGCAACGGACCTTCGCCAGGGCAAGATGCCAGGGCAAGGGGATCTTCATGAAGATCCCCTTGGCCAGGGCCTGCTTCTCAGCTTGCACTTGCCAGCCAGCACCGTCCCTACTTGAGGAGAGCATGGCGGCGTCGTTCGCGCCGCTGACGGTGCCCGTCGGCGGGCTGTCCTGCGAGGGCTGCGTGCGGTCGGCGCGGAGTGCGATCCTCGGCGTCGAGGGCGTCGTCTGGTGCGAGGGCCCCGACCTGGCGAAGCCCGTCGCGCTCGTCCACGCCACGCGGTCCGTCGGCCACGAGGAGGTGGCGCTCGCCCTCGAGTCCGTCGGGCTCAGCGCGCACCCCGAGGGCCGGGAGACGCTGGCGTCGCTCCTCGAGGCGCTGGCGCGTTGTAAGTCGATGACGCGGTACCGCTGCGGCTGCGGCTCGAGCGACTGCCTCTGCTCCGCGCAGCAGGTCTGGGACGGCGACGGCGGCGTCGAGGTCACGCTCGAGGCCCTGCTCGCCAAGCTCGAGGCCGAGAACCCCTTCGCCGTCGCCGAGGGCGCGGCCCGGGCGCTCCGCGAGGGCGGCGCGGCCGCGGCGGCGGC